>NC_045428.1:314794118-315094118 GCF_902635505.1 Sarcophilus harrisii
TCTGCACTCAGTCAACTCCTTAAGTTGCTCGCTGTACACTCATTTGCTCTCTCTGGACCTCTGCAGGGCTTTCTCCCATGACTACAATACATTATTTTTTAACCTGGCATTTAAATT
This sequence comes from Sarcophilus harrisii, assembly GCF_902635505.1. Taxonomy (NCBI): domain Eukaryota; kingdom Metazoa; phylum Chordata; class Mammalia; order Dasyuromorphia; family Dasyuridae; genus Sarcophilus; species Sarcophilus harrisii. The sequence goes on from NC_045428.1 coordinate 314,794,236, forward strand.
TTTTTTCAATAATATTTTATTTTCCAAATACACTTAATGATAGTTTTCAACATTCATTTTTGTAATGCTTTGTGTACCATAACTTTCTCCCTCCCTTCTTTATCTCCTCCCTCTACAAGACAGCTAGTAATCTGATATAGATTATCTGATATATGTGCAATTCTTCTAAACATATTTCTGTTTTTAGCATGTGGTATAAGAAAAATCAGATCAAAAAGGGGGGAAATTGAGAAAAAAACACAACAAATTGAAAATACTATATTTGGAATCACATTCAGTCTCCATACTTCTCTCTCTGGATGGCATTTTCCACCCTAAGTCTATTGGAATTGCTTTGAATCACCACATTATTGAGAAGAACCCAATACATTGTGGTTGATTATCACATAATCTTATTGTAACTATGTACATTGTTAATATTCTCTTGCTCCTACTCGATTTACTCACCATGAGTTCACGAGTTTTTCCAGTCTTTTCTGAAATCAGCCTGCTCATCATTTCTTACAGAACAATTATATTTTGCTGCATTCATATACCATAATTTATTCAGCCATCCCTCAATTAATAGACATCAATTTCCAGTTCCTTGCCACTATAAAAAGGGCTATTACATACATTTTTACACATCTGAGTCCTGTTCCCTCTTTTAAGATCTCTTTGGGATACAGACCCAATAGTGACACTGCTGGATCAAAATATGTATAGTTTGATGGTCCTTTGGGCATAGTCCCAAATTACTCTCCAGAATGATAGAATCATTTTACATGTTCACGAGTAGTACATTAGTGTTCCAATTTTCTTTCATAACCTCCAACATTTATCATTATCTTTACCTGTCATTTTAACTAATCTGAAGTTTTACCTGTCATTTTTTATATTTCCTGTTTATTTCAAGACTCAGCTCTGGCACCACTTCTACAGGAAGCCTTTCCAAGGCCCTCTCCCACACCACACTTAAAAATGTTTATTGTGTATTATTATGAATTTAACTAACATCAATGAGTATGAATGTTTCCACATACAAATAAGAAATGATATTGGATTGCCTATGCCCTCCTAAATTGCAATACACTATTCTTTTGCAAATTGTAAAATTGTAACAATTTTTACAAAGCTAACTTGCTTGTCTTTCTTCCAGCTGAACTGCCTTCTGTTTTTATAGCACACTTTGTCTAAATGGTTCATTGTTTCTCTTTCTTTTCTTTTTGCAATTATTACCCACTTGCCCCATTTCCTCCAAACCCTACCTTGTATCAAATAAGTATAATTTCAACAAAAGTAGCCCTCTTTCCTGCTTCCATCCCACTCATTGACTATGTGGAAAACTTAAGTCCCATTCTGCAACTCAGCTAAAAAGTGGGAAGGTGTCACTCCTAAGATAACTTTGTTATTTTGTATATCTTCTGTATATAAGCACTTTTTTTTTTAATTTAATAGCCTTTTATTTACAGGATATATACATGAGTAACTTTACAGCATTAACAATTGCCAAACCTCTTGTTCCAATTTTTCACCTCTTACCCCCCCCCACCCCCTCCCCTAGATGGCAGGATGACCAGTAGATGTTAAATATATTAAAATATAAATTAGATACACAATAAGTTGTATATAAGCACTTTCACACAATCTTTCTCACATACAACATTTAATTTCCGAAGAGATACTTTTTGGTTGGTTGACTACAGTTTGAGAATAACTAAAAAGAAAATGAAACTGATTTTTCTATAGGTAAGCAAACAAATACATCCAACATATAATGTTGTCATACATTATATCACACAAATTACTCACTTCCAATTGGGTCCTCCCTCTTCTTTGTTCTTTTTTGTTTGATTATTTTTTTTAGCTTTGCTGCTCCCAGTGTTTGCAGAAACTGGGATTTCTGATAGTGCAAAAACTCTAATTTTCTGTTTTCTGACTTATGAGATCTAACATAATACTAGAGATCATTAGGAAGATATTAGTCTTGTGCCAAGATATAGAGATGAGTTGAGAAATATTAAATTTTTTTAAATAGCCTTTTATTTACAGGATATATGCATGGGTAACTTTACAGCATTAACAATTGCCAAACCTCTTGTTCCAATTTTTCCCCTCCTTCTCCCCATCCCCTCCCCCAGATGGCAGGATGACCAGTAGATGTTAAATATATTAAAATATAAATTAGATACACAATAAAGTATACATGACCAAAACGTTATTTTGCTGTACAAAAAGAATCAGACTCTGAAATATTGTACAATTAGCTTGTGAAGGAAATCAAAAATGCAGGTGTGCATAAATATAGGGATTGGGAATTCAATGTAATGGTTTTTAGTCATCTCCCAGAGTTCTTTTTCTGGGCATAGCTGGTTCAGTTCATTACTGCTCCATTGGAAATGATTTGGTTGATCTCGTTGCTGAGGATGGCCAGGTCCATCAGAACTGGTCATCATATAGTATTGTTGTTGAAGTATATAATGATCTCCTGGCCCTGCTCATTTCACTCAGCATCAGTTCGTGTAAGTCTCTCCAGGCCTTTCTGAAATCATCCTGTTCGTCAGAGAAATATTAAATTTCAATTGGAGAATTTATTAAAGTCGACTCTGCCACACAGGATTCGCATCCAAAGTGTTTGGCCTTGAACAAAACAAGTTAAACGTTTGCTTTCTTATTTGACATATTTGCAACTGTTTGTTAAAGGAATATATCAAAGACAGGAGCAGGGAGACAGAAGTCTTGCATGAGATTCCACTCTTAATTTATGAAGGAGGGAAGGAGACAAGGGTTTTTTAAGGAGTCCAAAAGGAGTTTTGGGATTTCTTAATTTTAAGAAATTTTAAGTTCTCATTCTAAGTCATTTTAAGTTCTCCAACCCAATTTCCTGAGGGGTTGGGACTATGGTTGTAATAGTCTCAGCTGATCATTGCTGGATATGTATTAATTACAGGAATGATGCATTATTCCTATCTAGGAACCCCCAGCCAAAATATTTTCTAAAATACTAGCTGCTCAGAACAGTAAATGGACGTGAGTACCTGTGCCCCCAAACCCTAGCTTTTTGGTTCCTGATAACACCGATCATAGCCTTAACTAATCCAAGAGCAAAAGGCAGATCTTCCTCTTATGTTTTACCTTCTGCTTTTTGCTTGTCATTGCAGCATCTATAAGAATGGCCATTGTAGAGAGGCACAGACAGTGACAGAACTGTGGGTAAGGTATAAGACACTGCTGACAAATCTGGTTTGGCTCCCCATCTCCACTTGGGGTGTCTCACCCTTCCTGAGAAGTCAATGGGGGCTTGACCACCTATGTTCTACTTGAAGCAGAAATACTTAAAGATGCATTTACATATCAATAGCAGGATGCTTAGAGTTAACACTTTCGAAGTGAGCTGTGATGATATAATGGTACTATAGTTAGCACATGCTCAGTATGCTGCCATGATGTAATTGTACTAAGGTAATTAGAGGCTGAGAGGACTTGAAATAAATGGACTCCATCTTTGACTAGCCTCATGGGTCCCTGTTTCATCACTCCTCCACTAAGCCAAGGCCTCAGGCTAGTCCCAGGGAGCTAGAATGGACGGTATATTTTGGTACCCCAGGGTGGGGGCTTTAGAAAGCATAGTACATTTTGGCACCCCAATTTGGGGGCTCTAGAAAGCACACTACAGACCATCCTTGAAGAACAATCAATAGCAATTTTGGATGAAATTACTTAACTAAAAATACCAACCAACAGTACAAGAACACTTTTGCTATAAAATCTGCCTTTTCCTTGAGGATATATCATTACACAAGATTATATGATGATCAACTCGGATGTGACTCTCTTCAACAAGATTCAAACCAGTTCCAATTGTTCAGTAATGAAGAGAATCTGCTACACCCCAGAGAGAAAACTATGGGAAATGAGTGTGGACACAACATAGCATTTCCACTCTTCACATTATCGTTTGTTTGCATTTCTTGTTTTCTCTCAGGTTTTTTTTTTTTTTTTTTTTTTCTTTCTAGATCCGATTTTTCTTGTGCAGCATATATTAGATTTAACATGTATTTAACATATTTAACATGTATTATAGGACAACAGGGGTGGGGGGGAAGAAGAGGAAAAGTTGGAACAGGTCAATGTTGAAAGATTACCCATGCATATGTTACGTAAAAAAAAAAAAGTAAAGCAAATATTTGATACTATTTTTTCGATTTAAAACAGCACAGCTAGAGAAAAACTAGGAAAATATAATCTGACTTCTTTTAATTTAGCAAGAGTGCTGGTGTTTGGCCTTAAATAGGGAGCAACACGCGGGCAAGGATTTTTCTTAAGAAATCAACTAAAATCCTTAGTAATCTATCAAAAACTAAAATCACAGTTCTCTCGGAAAATAACACAAGATCTTTTCAATGGCTGCCTAGCTAATCATTTTTAGACTGCAAAAGAAACACAAAGCATTCGTACTTGTGCGATAGAAATAACAAACTAAACTACTAAGCCACAGTAAGACGTAATGCACCAATAACTCCACAAACTAAATTAATTTAAGACTGACATTAGTACTATGAAATTCTCCCAGAGGGAGGTGCACCGTTCCCGGAAGTACTGCAATACCGGGTCGATGCGTGGAGTGGACGGAGCAAGCTCCTATTCCATCTCCCTGCTCCAAAAATCCATTTAATATATTGTCCTCGGATAGAGGACGTATCAGATATTAAACTGATAAGAACAGATACTACACTTGATCTTAGCCAAAAGGCCGAGAAGCGATAACTCACAACGCCCGCGCTCCCCTGCCCCTCACAATCCGCTCCCTTTTACACACGCGGCGAGCAAACACTTGCGACAAGCCTCATCTTCCTCCCACGACTCCCACCACAGAACCGACAGCTCCGCGCCAATCTTGCGCGCGCTCACAAACTCTCCAATTACTATAAACGCGCCACAAAGCCGAATTTTAACAAATTCTACCACTTTCTTCGCAAAAGAAGCCCTTTTCCCGGCACCCAGAAAACCTTGCCCACTCCGCGATTCCTCATTTGCATAGCCCTCCCTCTTACGCAACCAGCCGACCAATGGCTTCCCTGCGGGCGGTGCGAAAGCGCAGAGAGTGCACCCGGAGCCAGAAAATTCCTTGCACGCACCTACGAGCTTTTTCGCCTTACTCTCTTTGCCCCTGCTGGTGGCGGGGGAACCCACCGCGCGGGAGTAGAGCGGGCGCCCCCTCCCCGCCTTCCTGGGGAGCTCCCAGCCCCGCGGCGCTCGGGGCTCAGGGGGCGGCCTTTCCCCACGGGATGGGAGGCTCCTGGAGCGGAGCCTGCGGGATTTAGAACAAAATCTGGGATCAGAACGAGGAGAACGCGCAGCGCCCGCAGGTCGTGGATGCGATGGGGTCCTGGCTCTTAGGGAGAAAGCCTCAGGTGCCCCTGAGGTTACGGGGAAGGCGCTGATGGGTATCGGCGCAACCTCACACTCCCACGCCCTGTGGAGGTCTCCTGCGATCCTACCTACTGTTTGCAGGGGGGAGCCGAGTTAGATCCAAAAAACCCAACCCACCCTTCCTCTCCTCTTCCCCCTCCCCCACCCTCCCTGTTAAATTTCCCCTAGAAATCTGTCTGAGGCCCACTGGTCATCTTTGGCCCTGGGAAGGGAGCGGGAGGACGGACAGGGGGAAGAAGGTCCAGTTCTGCCTCGTGGTGTCTTCTTACTCCATCCTCCCTCTATGCCTAATAGTGTCTTTCCTCCTACTGACTCTTTTAGGGGGCTAAACTTCTCTGGTGTACTCCCACTCGGGGTGTATTTATTGCCTTTCTTAAGCAAGAGGTTAATTGTCAGTTCTGTTGAGAAACTTGTCTTTTCCCTTGTCCATTGTTAAAAGCTCCCGTCCTTCCTCTCCCAAATCTACTTTGTATTTATCACTCCTGGGGTCTATTTTATTTCTTAATTTTGCCTATAACTGCTGGAATCTTTACAAACTGTTAAGCCATTGGAGTTGATAGAGACAACAATTATCTAATTTGGTTCAATATGATTGATTTGATCTTAGAAGGAGATATTTTGGGCCAGAACTTGAAACAAGCTACTAAGTATAACTGATAGAAACTAGGCTTGTGTTCACACCTTTAGAGAGCTCATAAGTATCTAAGTACTCAATGGAGTTCACATGTTTGGGAGATTTCAGGGTTTAGAAAGAGATATCCAAATTCACACCTCCCTTAGGGCCAGAGAGCACTCTGGGAGATAACCCAGAATCCCTCTCTCTCCAGAAGGAGGAGCACTCTTGAGAGGAATTTCTCCGGAACATTGACTGGGGTTGGAGAGGAGCACTCTGGGAGGAATTTCTCCGGAACACTGACTGGGGTCAGAGAGGAGCACTCTGGGAGGAAGCCCACAAGCCCTATCTTCGAGGCAAGAGAGATTCATTGCATCTTCTACCTTGGTACTGGCTGGAGTCAGAAGGACAAACCTTTGGATTTGGAGACATACGGATGGAGCTCTTAGAACCAAGTGGAGAGATAGGGCTCTGAACTAACCGGACTATATTGAAGGACAAATAAAAGATCTGAACTTTTATCAGCTGGCTACGATTTTGGATCTTATTATTATATTATTATTTAAAGAAGAAAAAACACCAACATATTACCTCTTCTTTTACATTTAAAAAAAATTTTTTTAGGGGTAAAAGGAAAGGCCTTTGTGAATTCAGCACGTGACTGTGTGGTACAGCAAGTCCACAGAGATTTCTTAAAGTGAAGAATCAGGAGTTATATTAACTCTCTCGAGAAGCAAATGGTCCCCTCCCTGGAGTTCTCCAGAGAGAGGAGGCCAAAGTCACAGAAATTAAGGGCGATTATATAGTTATAACCCACAAGAATCCATGACCTCCTCCCCTTATCCGGTTAATTTTCACTGCCTGCTTAGGTGGAAATAGCACAGATTTGCTAAATTTTAGCCAAGCCAATAAAGTGACTTATGTGGCTATGTTTGCCTAAGTTTATGGTGGTCAGTTTCACAAGGTTTAAAAATGCTTTGCAGGTGTGTTTGCCTAAATTTATGGTTTATGGTGGTCAGCCTTACAAGATTTACAAATGCTTACTTGAGCTAGTATGAGCATTCTATTATAAGGTTTGAACAAAGAATTTCATTTTCCAAATCCATCAGATCTTCATAAACTAAGTTTAGGTTATAGGTTTAATCTACCTTAGGTAATAATTTTATGAGGAACCATATAATCCCTCACAATAAGGAGATTTATTTAGAGGTAAGTAATCCATTAAGCTATAATAACCAAGGAGATCTAATTTACCTCAGGTTTCCTCAATCAACAAATAGAGATAGCTAGTTTGGAGACTTCTTGAATATCTCCAGGCCATTAAATAATTAGTCATGTTTTTCTCTAAATAAAGGTCCAGGAAGCTATTTCAGATATTTCTGCTAGAAGAGCAAGTCTTTTGCTCTTCTTCCCAGAGCCTTAATGGTTAAAAGAGCCTTGGTACTGAGTTTTGAATTTCCTGCAGTTATTTAGAGAAATCCTCAGTTTCCCATTTCACTCATGACCAAACCCCATCCTTTGATGTGCCTACACCAATCTCATCAAATTCACGTATCACAACTATCTGAGTAGCAAATTTTTTAAAATAAGGATTTTTGACCAGGGAGACAGGATTTTTGGCCAGATCCTCTTTGTATACCAGGAGGATTTTGTACAAAATAACTGTTGAAATGGGACACTTGCAGGTTTCCATAGTGAAAAAAAGAAAATGAATTTAGTCATCACGGGAGACAATTCAATAAAGACATGGATTGAAGACACCCAGAGTTGATTCAGCTCAGCAAAACTCTCCTGAGTTGCCCATGTCTCACTGAAATCTAATTCACCCACAAGTCAATAAATCATCTAGTAACATTATTGGTCCAATTAAAAAAGGTAGAAAGATCATAAAAAAGGGAACGAGACCAACATATGGAAATATGTTTGTAGCAGCCCTTTATGTATTGGCAAGAAACTGGAAACTGAGTGAATGCCCACTTTGGGCATGTTGGGGAATGGTTGAATAAGTTATGGTATAGGAATGTTATGGAATATTACTGTTCTGTAAGAAATGACCAACAGGATGATTTCAGAAAGGCCTGGAGAGACTTACACGAACTGATGCTGAGTGAAATGAGCAGGACCAGGAGATCATTATATACTTCAACAACAATACTATATGATGACCAGTTCTGATGGACCAGGCCATCCTCAGCAACGAGATACCAAATCATTTCCAATGGAGCAGTAATGAACTGAACCAGCTATGCCCAGAAAAAGAACTCTGGGAGATGACTAAAAACCATTACATTGAATTCCCAATCCCTATATTTATGCACACCTGCATTTTTGATTTCCTTCACAAGCTAATTGTACAATATTTCAGAGTCTGATTCTTTTTGTACAGCAAAATAACGTTTTGGTCATGTATACTTATTGTGTATCTAATTTATATTTTAATATATTTAACATCTACTGGTCATCCTGCCATCTAGGGGAGGGGGTGGGGGGTAAGAGGTGAAAAATTGGAACAAGAGGTTTGGCAATTGTTAATGCTGTAAAGTTACCCATGCATATATCCTGTAAATAAAGGTATTAATTTAAAAAAAAAAATGACCAGCAGGATGATTTCAGAGAGGCCTGGAGAGACACGAACTGATGCTGAGTAAAATGAGCAGAACCAGGAGATCATTGTACACAACAAGATTATACAGTGATCAATTCTGATGGATGTGGCTTTTTTCAATAGTGAAGTGATTCAGGACAATTCCAATAGATTTGTGATGAAGAGAGCCATTTGTACCCAGAGAGAGGATTGGAGGACGAATTGGATCATACCATAGTATTTTCACCTTTTGTTGTTGTTGTTGTTTTTGTTTGTTTGTATTTTTTGGTCTTTTTTTTTCTTTTTGATCTGATTTTTTCTTGTCGGAAAAATTGTGGTACATTTTAATTTATTGATAATTTGCTGTCTAGAGGAGGGAAGGGAAGGAAAAAATTGACATACAAGGTTTTGAAGAGTAATTTGAAAATTATCTATGCACATGTTTTGAAAATAAAAGCTTTAATAATAAAAAAATTAAATTATTCTTAGTGAATGAAATAAACTTGTTCAAGACTTAAAAAAAAACTATGCATTTGTTTTGAAAATTAAGAAAATTTTATGCATAAAGTTCTTTATAAATGACAGATGGCCTTGGGAGAGAAGCCTTAGTTCTGAAAAAAACAATTAAATTAAACAAATCCACAAGTGTTGAGGAGAGCCTTTGGGTGGAGGGTTTCAGATGGTGAGCCTGGGTGCCCTGAATGATGGCAGGTCCAGTCTCCAGTTTCCCTCTTCTCCCTCCCATATCCTCACCTTGCAGTACCTTTGCCACCAAGGGCTTGGTCCCAACCTGTGGGGTTTAGTGGAGTGCATCATGCTGTGGCACTTAGCTTACAAAAAGGTTTTGGTGAAAGAAAACATTACAGGTCCATGGTCAACCTCACATCCAGAAAGACAACCCGGTTGTGACCCATTTGAATGGAAATTACACAAAACCAGTACTAGATCTGTAACAAGTTCCAAGAAGTTCTATTCTGCAATGGTCCCACACAAAGCACAGTGAACAAATAGAACAGTATTGTGTGGGAAAGATTCCTATCTTTGAATCCCAACCCCCCTAGTTACTGTTTCCCTTTAACTCACAAATCCTGGTCCCTTTTTAATAGAAGATTCGACCTGTCCCAGCCCCACCGGATCAGCCAATTTTGGGATTACACCCAAAAGCCCTCTAGCTAAATCTCCTATTATAAAAAGGGACAACCAGGAACCCCTTCCAGAATCCCAAAACAGCATGTAGGGACCTCAGTTCACTGGACCCTCTTCCAGTGCCCTCCTTATCTCTACCTTCACCTATCTCCTACTTCTAAACTCAATAATAAACCTCTTTTATCAATATAGGTCTGGGGCCAATAAATACCTTTATTGGGGACTTGCACTACTATTACCGCGGTATCCTTGCACCAAATCCAAGGGGGTTGCAGAGGAGCTTTGCTTGACTTCCTGTACCCCAAACCTGCCAGTAGACCTCAACTGAACCCTAATTTCATTTAGGTACTGCAAATCTAGACCTCAACAGTATGAGACCACTGATCATCAAAAAGGAGGCATGATGGGAGGCCACCATGTTATGCACACAATTCTCTTTTATTGTCCTGACTCAGTTTCCCTAATTATCCTGACCCAATCCTGTCTCGGTTTCCCTAAGTGTTCTGCTTCAGTTTATAATTGTCTGCTCAGACCTGCAAAACCACCCCACCCTTTTAATCAGAATATTTGATAAGGTTAAAAGTTCTTATATTTTAGAATATCAGAGTGCTTTTCCCCATGCCAAGCTATCAGAATGCCATATACCTTCTTATCAAGATGCCTTTCCCTATGTCTGGAGTGCCTCCCCCCATTATGCCATCCCATCTCCCTCCATCCTGTCAGAGTCCCACTCCCGCTCTTAGCACCCTGATTCTGTCCCGTCTCATTCTACCCCCTGAGTCTGAGCCATGTGTATATATGCCATTGAGAACTCACACTGTTTGCTGAATTCTTGGAGACAATACTCTCATTCAGCCCTGGGATCAAACCATAGATTCATTTGGTCCCAGTAAATCTTTCCCTTTTAATTAAATTATTAAATACTCTCTAATCTTGATTCTGACTCAGTTTCTCCAGCATTACAAGCAGAGACTGCTTTGTCCTGATGTTGCAAATTGTTTTTTTACAAGGAATTCTCTCGGTTCTGACCAGTTCCCTGTCCCACAATAAGCTAAAGCTTCCATTTGATGGGGGTGAATCCTGAAACTGTGTCCCCTTTAATCTGTAAAAGAAAGGAGATTCAGGGTCTCAGGCTCTCCCCCTAGGAGAAGCATACCTTTCCCAGACAATGCCCAGTTAAGTAGTCTCATTCAGCCTATTGAGTGACTTGAAATTGCAAGATAAATAATCTTTTCAACTGGAAATCTAAGCCCCGGGCAATGACAACATTGAAGATTCCTTCATTCAACTTTGAATGGAAGCCCAAGTCTCAGACTGATAATAAAAGACAACTCTGAACCCCAAGCCTTTGCAGAAGTCTGAAACAGAATTATACTTGCTAAGGAAGCTCTCTTCTTGGCAAAGCTGCCAGGACTCTTGCCCACTGTGAAGATATTCTCTTCTCAGTGTTAACCCTTGTTATTTCTCTGACAGAACCTTGCTGCTAAGAAATCTGTCTTCTTAGCAAAACTGACTTCTCAGAGCCAATAAAATTCCCTTTTGCCATACAGACTTTTGGGGTTTTTGGATTCATTCACATTGGACCTGCCCCACCAGAGGGGATTCCCCACCCCAATTCTCCCACCTCTTCACTACCACTAGCACCTCATGACATTGAGGGGTCTGAGTGAAGCGGGAAACTGAGGACTCCTCTGAATAAAATAACCTTGGGTAATTCAAGATTCCGCACCAAGACTCTGTTTAATCCTTAGGCTCTGGGAAAAGAACAAAGAAAGACTTGCTCTTCCAGCAGAAAACATTTAAGAGATAATGCCTTGATCTTTACTCAGTTATATAGAGAAGAACCAGACTAATTGTTTAATGGCCTGGAGATATCCAAGAAGTCTCCAACCTTGCTATCCTTATCTGATTGATTGAGAAAAGCCTGAAATAGACCAAATCCCCTTATTTACTAGCTCAGTATTTTAGAAATCTTTTAACCCCTCTTGCTTAATTGAACATTTATTGCTTAACCAAGACCCTGGTACCACAAAAAGCCCATCTGTATTCCAAAGACAAACAAGGAATAAAGATCGAGTTTGCCAACGATTCTAAAAGAATTAACAAGAGATGGATGGGTGAATAGTTTCTGTAAACTTTGATTATATAACTATCCTCATTACTTCTGTAAAACTGGCTTTCCCTGCTCCAGACTTTCTGCTGAAGGTGAAAAGGGGAACCCCGAACCTGGAAAATCCTGGAAGGAGAAAATCTTCAATTCTGCCTTAATAAGAAACTTTGCCCCAAGTCTTTTCTTCTTCTTAAATGAATTTAAGTTTCAACTGCTTGAGGGGGGGAATGATGCAAATGTGGTCCCTTTAAGATTCCCTTCTTTCTGATTCCCAACCTCCCTTAGTTAATGTAATTACCTTTTGATTCACAAATTCTGGTCCCTTTGAATTCCAATAGAAGATCTGGACCTGTCCCAACCCCTATCCAGATCTGAGCCAACTCAGGGCTACTCCCAAAGGTCCCTCTAGCTAAATCTCCCATTATAAAAGTGTCAGGTTGGGACCCCCTCTTGGCAGAGGTCTCAAACATGCTAGCCATGTTAGGACCCTCTGTCCACTGGACCCTCTGCCTTGTGCCCTTCTTATCTCTACCTTCACCTATTTCCTTACTTCCAAACCCCATAATAAACCTCTTTTATCAATCTAGTTTTTTGGGCCTATAAATGCTTTTATTGGGGACTCACGCCACTACTATATCTCATTTAACTCGGTATCCTTGAGCCGAATCCAATAGTGTTGCAGTGGAGCTTCATTTGACTCCCTGTATCCCGAACCTGCCACTAGACCTCAATAAACTCTAATTTCATTTAGGAACCCCATATCTAGACCTCATCAAAGGGACTGTCCCTGCTTCTCTAGAGAATCAAAATAAAGAAACTTTATGGTTTGTACCATACCTTTGAGTAGTCAATTTGAGTTAGGATCTTTGCATCCCACACTCTTACTGTTGAGGTTGGGAAAGGACCCTAACAGCTTGGGGGGGTCACAAACTGGGTATTGCAGGGTATCTCAAAAGAATTTGCAGACTTGAACCCATCTCCAAGTCAAGGAGCAAAGTTTATTGTAATTATAGCACCAATTGAAGCAGGCTAAAGTCCAAGAGTTTAGTAAGGAGATACCTTTATCCACTTCTTTATGTCATTGATAGGGTAATTTTATGGCCTAGGAGGTAGAACCACGGGGTGGTCTCAGGAATTTGATTATCCTTGACCAACAGACAGTAATGCTTGTAAAACTATTCTAAAACCAGAAGATTTGAAATCATTGACAGACAGATTGTTAGAACTATAATCTCAGGATCATTAATATATCTTCCCTAAAATCTAAGGGAAGAAATATTATTATATTCCTGGGCCAGAGGACTTTTGTCATTGACACAATAGCATTCTTAGATCAGAGGGCCTCAGGATCACAAATTCCAAACCAGAAGATTTTGAATTACTGACAGATTGTTAGAACAAAAAGCCCCTAAGGTCAGGGAACTTTAAAATTATTGCTGCCTCCCTTAAAATCTATATTACATCATTACTACCTTGCGCAAATACTTTGTTGACCTTCCCTGTAAAGAATCTTTCTGGCTTGTGGGCTGTTCTGTGTTGTAGGGATTGTGTTCAATCGGTTTCTTTTATTTCTAATAATGACAGTATTCTTGGATCTGCGTATTGATGTTAATATATTCAATTATTTTCAAAATTTAAAAACCCACAACAATGTTGGGGAAGAGTATAAATAAGGTATATGGCTTTAAAAACAGAAAATGTTTAAAAAAAAACACTATTTCCATATGTAAAGAGGTTATATCTGAATGGGACAAGTGAAGATTTCTCAGAAAACTGTGGGGCAAAAGGAAATCATATGATTTCTAGGAACAAGCATTGTTGTCCATTGGTTAATAACCACTTCCTTATTCAAGAACCCATGAATTTAAAAATCAACAGCTTCCTGTTGGAGGGATCCAGATCTTTTCTGCTCTATAACTCAGTTTCTGCTTTGCACTGGGCCACACACCATGCTGAAATGCCCAGTTGGTATGCTGGCCACTTAAAGAACTGAATAAATGATTTCTGTTGTATCTAGAGTAATTTGTAAGGGCTAGGGATCTAGCATCCTGTCCCACAATATCCAACTCATAATGTTGTTATATTGAGTTTTACAGAAAAAAAAAAGATATATAAATTCAGCATGTCTCTTTATTTTAATCTTTTCTATTTTTACTTCATGGAATAAGCCAGACATTTCTACAATATAGTACAAAGATGATTAACATGAAATTACAAATCTTATTAACTTTTCTTTTAAATATATCATGAAATGATAATGTTAAAAAATGGAAGATCAACAGTCAAGAAAGGGAGATAGGACTAAGCACTCACTCTCTCATTGACTAAAAGGACAATTGCAGGTTGGATAAATCAATTGAAGGTTTTGAGGATGGGGAAATGGGGATGGTTTATAGAAGTATTTCATTTTAGGACAGTAATTTGGCTACTGTGGTCATCTGTGAATGATATGAAAACTTAATTGCCTAAGTAAATTTGAAAGCACTTAAAATAAATTAAAATAATCAGGAAATGCCAGAAATCAGATCAGCTGTTCTGGCTCTCACAGAAATCATGAAAAAGGAGACAAAGAAAAAAAAAGACACCGGTTCTTCCAACGTGAAGCTGAAGTAAAGTTAAGTTGAAGCTCAAACATAAATGAAAGCAAAAAGTAGACAAATTACAGTATGTGAAGGGACTATGTGAAAGTTGGATTCAATGTTTGTGGCAGCCCTCTTGTAATGGCTAGAAACTGGAAACTGAGTGGATGCCCATCAGAATGGCTGAATAAATTGTGGATATGAATATTATGGAATATTACTGTTCTGTAAGAAATGACTAACAGGATGATTTCAGAAAGGCCTGGAGAGACTTACATGAACTGATGCTGAGTGAAATGAGCAGGACCAGGAGATCATTATATACTTCAACAATATACTATATGATGACCAGTTCTGATGGACCTGGCCATCCTCAGCAATGGATCAACCAAATCATTTCAATGGAGCAGTAATGAACTGAACCATCTACGCCCAGAGAAAGAACCTGGGAGATGACTAAAAACCATTACATTGAATTCCCAATCCCTATATTTATGCACATCTGCATTTTGATTTCCTTACAAGCTTAATTGTACAATATTTCAGAGTCTGATTCTTTTGTACAGCAAAATAACATTTTGGTCATGTATACCTATTGTGTATCTAATTTATATTTAATATATTTAACATCTACTGGTCATCCTGCATCTAGGGAGGGGTAGGGGGTAAGAGGTGAAAAATTGGAACAAGAGGTTTGGCAATTGTTAATGCTGTAAAGTTACCCATGCATATACCCTGTAAATAAAAGGCTATTAAATTTAAAAAAAAAAAGAAAGAAACTGGAAACTGAGTGGATGCCCATCAGAATGGCTGAATAAATTGTGGTATATGAATATTATGGAATATTATTGTTGTGTAAGAAATGACCAACAGGAAGATTTCAGAAAGGCCTGGAGAGACTTACATGAACTGATGCTGAGTGAAATGAGCAGGACCAGGAGATCATTATATACTTCAACAACAATATATATGATGATCAATTCTGATGGACTTGGCCATCCTCAGCAATGAGATCAAAAATCATTTCCAGTGGAGCAGTAATGAGCTGAACCAGCTACATCCAGTGAAAGAACTCTGGGAGATGCCTAAGAACCATTACATTGAATTCCCAATCCCCATATTTTTGCCCACCTGCATTTTTTATTTCCTTCACAGGCTAATTGTACAATATTTCAGAGTCTGATTCTTTTTGTACAGCAAAACAATGGTTTGGTCATGTATACTTATTGTGTATCTAATTTATATTTTAATATATTTAACATCTACCATTGGGGGGCGGGGGTGGGGAAAAGAGGGAAAAAATTGGAACAAGAGGTTTGGCAATTGTCAATGCTGTAAAGTTACCCATACATATACCCTGTAAATAAAAGGCTATTAAATTAAAAAAAAAAAAAAAAAAGAAAAAAAGAAAGTTGGATTTAAGGACAAATTTTAACATTCTCAGATAAACTGTCTCTCCTCTTATTCAGGAAGGTGGCTCATCATTCCTGCAGATCCATTCCAACATGACTCAAGCATCTCTGCTCCGACAGCTTCCCAGCCTTCTGCTGGCCAATGAGCAAACTAAAGTGGGGGTTTATGCCAGGTCAGAATGTCACAAATTACTGCAGACTGAGTGCAGATTAAGCAGGCAAGATTGCCTGGGAAAGTACAGTTTGGAAGTATAACAAGCTATGCACAGATTAGGCAGGTGTGATTATGTTACCAAGCAGGTGTTTTTACTTGGAAGTTCACAAACTCTTAAATAAGAAAACAAATTGGAACTGGTTTAGCTGACAAAACAAGAAGACAAAAGGAAACCTTGAAATTTCCATTTTTATTAGGGAAAAGAATAAACTTTTCAATAAATTTCATTTGTATAAGAAAACATATATAGGGACAGGAATTCCCCAACCAAGGAAACTCTAACACTCCCCCAAATTCTCAAGCTAATGATGCCAAAGAAAGAACCAAGAAGCTTCATTATGATTATATAAGTGATTTAATAATCATATGGGTTGCTTATAGAGGAGATATCTGTAGTCACCAAACAATTCATTGGATCTCTGATCCCTTCCATTCAAATTAGGGTATCAGATAGGCTATTCTGTGAATCCTCATAAAAAACCCCAAAATTCCCATGGTAATTATAGAAATCAAAGAGGAAGCATCATGCATCCATTAATGTGGTTTGGCTAATAAACGTTTTGATTTATTGCTTGCAAATTGTGCAAGATTCCAGAACCTGATGCAAGGCCAGTTCAGGTGTTTAGATGTTTAGACATTCAATGCTGTGTGTGGGTAGGTTTGAGTTAGACACAACAACATTATTAGCTGGATATCGTCCTTGTAATGACTTTTACTCCCTTTAGCATGGCTTTCATCCTAATAGGCGCCCCACATTCCATTTGGGAAATCCTTGCTATGGATTTCACCAACCAGGATCCCATAACATGTTCATTTGTAAAGGGGAAATTTAGTGAAGGAAAGAAAGTAGTTTTCCGGGTGGGTTGGATTTCAGAATAGAGATAGAAGAGACTGAGAAAGTAGCAGTGAAGAAATGGAAAAAGGTGCGATTAAGAGCAGCGCTTTTGGGGGGTTATAGAACTGAGCAGATTTTTCTTTTTCAGAAAATGTCCTACTTTTAGTGGCAAAGAATCACTTTCTAAAGTAGTGATTATGTGATAGGCTATGCTAGGAAAGAGCGGTCATAGACATACAATTTACAGATCCCAGTGAGGTTTATTGAAGGATTTTTTTTTTGGGGGGGGGGCGGGAGGGGGATAGCCAGTATGGTAGGTCTTGCACAGCTAAGTGGCCAAGTGAATGCAGTGCCAGGCCTACAGTGAGGAAGATCTGGGGTCGTATATGACCCCAGGCTCTAACTGGCCATGTGGCCCTTGAGTAAACCATTTAATACTATTTGCTTCACGCAACCTTGTTTCACTCCTGATCTTATTGCAAATGGTTGCAGTTTGTCCCCATTACATATGATGCTTACTGATGGTTTTAAATAGATGCTACTGATTATTTTAAGGAAAAGTCCATTTATTCCTATGCTCTCAAGTGTTTTTAATAGGAATGGATGTTGGATTTTATCAAATGCTGAGAGAAATGATTTTAAAAAATCAATATCGCGTGGAGATTCGGCGCCTTCGCCGCTCGTCTCTGGGAGTAAGTAACCTCAGGGGCACCTGAGGCTTTCTCCCTAAGAGCCAGGACCCCATCGCATCCACGACCTGCGGGCGCTGCGCGTTCTCCTCGTTCTGATCCCAGATTTTGTCCTAAATCCCGCAGGCTCCCGTCCAGGAGCCTCCCATCCCGTGGGGAAAGGCCGCCTCCCCTTCCCCCCCGCCCCCCCCCCCCAGCCCCTAGAGCCCCGAGCGCCGCGGGGCTGGGAGCTCCCCAGGAAGGCGGGGAGGGGGCGCCCGCTCTACTCCCGCGCGGTGGGTTCCCCCGCCACCAGCAGGGGCAAAGAGAGAAAGGCGAAAAAGCTCGTAGGTGCGTGCAAGGAATTTTCTGGCTCCGGGTGCACTCTCTGCGCTTTCGCACCGCCCGCAGGGAAGCCATTGGTCGGCTGGTTGCGTAAGTGGGAGGGCTATGCAAATGAGGAATCGCGGAGTGGGCAAGGTTTTCTGGGTGCCGGGAAAAGGGCTTCTTTTGCGAAGAAAGTGGTAGAATTTGTTAAAATTCGGCTTTGTGGCGCGTTTGTAGTGATTGGAGCGTTTGTGAGCACGCGTAAGATTGGCGGCGGAGCTGTCGGTTCTGTGGTGGGAGTCGTGGGAGGAAGATGAGGCTTATCGCAAGTGTTTGCTCGCCGCGTGTGTAAAAGGGAGCGGATTGTGAGGGGCAGGGGAGCACGGGCGCTGTGAGTTATCGCTTCTCGGCCTTTTGGCTAAGATCAAGTGTAGTATCTGTTCTTATCAGTTTAATATCTGATACGTCCTCTATCCGAGGACAATATATTAAATGGATTTTTGGAGCAGGGAGATGGAATAGGAGCTTGCTCCGTCCACTCCACGCATCGACCCGGTATTGCAGTACTTCCGGGAACGGTGCACCTCCCTCTGGGAGAATTTTACAGTGAAAAAATAAGAATTAGTTCTTTAATGTTTTTTGCCCTTTTTTTCCTCTAGTGTGCTTATTTTTCGTTAGTTTAAAGTTGATTTTGTTTTCTAAATCACTTGTTTGATGTCTCACCGTGTAACTAACTTTTTGCGTATGTAAGACGTGGATTATTTTCTGAACATGAAATCCCCTGCGCAGTTATTCAGCATTGAAAGCAGCGAGTGAGATTGATGAGAGACGGTCCTTTAACTCTCAACAAGTATCTCTTAGAGAGCGGGTGAGAAGATGTTTTTCACCTCCTTGGAAATTTAGAGATTATGAAAATGGGAGTTACCGTGCACAACTCCAAAATACCAAAGGAATGTAAAATTTATCCTATCAGGGGGCAAAGGATCTCGCCAGAAATGTACACCAGAATAATTATACAAAAGCAAAGGAATTAGGAGTAACAATGCACATTAAAAACATTAAGGAATTTATTGAAACAATACAGAAGTTGCCCCGCCCCCAGTTTAGCTACACTCCTGGATTATAGTAGGGGAGCAATTAACCATATGAATTAGCTAAACCAGTTAATTGAATTGGTTTTTTTTCCCATAATTTTCTTATTGTTATGGCTATTAGGCACTAGTTATCACATAGTGCATGACCTATTTTTCATTTTAGACAGATAGACCCATTCTAAAATCCCTTCCTCTTGGTGAATAATCCCTTTGGGTAAAGTCCTTGTGGTTAGAATAGTTCCTAAGACTGGTTTTTCTTTAGTTGTCTTAGTAGCGAATTGTCCTGCTAGCTCCTTTTCTATATACTGATTCAGGGGTTCACGTCCTCCTTGAATTCAACTCATCAGGCCCTCTCAATAAATCATACAAAGGTTGTAATTGATCAGTAAGGATCTGTATCTTATTCCTTATCCACCTATGAATTTTTGGAATTCATTTAACGTATTGATTTTGCTGATGTCTATTTTAGGAAATTTCAATTGTATGATTTTATATGATATAATGTGGCCTGAATACTGAATAGATAATTGTATTTTTTTCTAGAGCTATTTTTAAACCTTGGTATTCAAATTCAAATTCATCAACAGACCTAGTGATGTTGCAGGGAAAAAAATCATCTCATTCTTTCAACAAACTGACCCATAGAGTCATTTGGAGTAATTATATTGGTAATTGTAACAACTCTATTACTACCAATGATTTCTAGATCTGTATTAACGTCCATCCGATATGCTATTAATGCACAAAATTTATTTTATTTTATTTTTTAATAGTCTTTTATTTACAGGTTATATGCATGGGTAACTTTACAGCATTAACAATTGCCAAACCTCTTGTTCAATTTTCACCTCTTACCCCCACCTCCTCCCCAGTTACAGTGGGTGTAGCTGGTTCAGTTCCGATGGACCAGGCCATCCTCAGCAACGAAATCAACCAAATCATTTCCAATGGAGCAGTAATGAACTGAACCAGCTACGCCCAGAAAAAGAACTCTGGGAGATGACTAAAACCATTACATTGAATTCCCAATCTCTATATTTATGCAACCTGCATTTTTGATTTCCTTCACAAGCTAATTGTACAATATTTCAGAGTCTGATTCTTTTCTACAGCAAAATAACGTTTTGGTCATGTATACTTATTGTGTATCTAATTTATATTTTAATATATTTAACATCTACTGGTCATCCTGCCATCTAGGGGAGGGGGTGGGGGTAAGAGGTGAAAAATTGGAACAAGAAGTTTGGCAATTGTTAATGCTGTAAAGTTACCCATGCATATATCCTGTAAATAAAAGGCTATTAAATTAAAAAAAATATATTCTTTGAAAAAAAAAAAAAAAAAAAGAACTGGTCATCATATAGTATTGTTGAAGTATATAATGATCTCCTGGTCCTGCTCATTTCACTCAGCATCAGTTCATGTAAGTCTCTCCAGGCCTTTCTGAAATCATCCTGCTGGTCATTTCTTACAGAACAACAATATTCCATAATATTCATATACCAAAATTTATTCAGCCATTGTCCAACTGATGGGAATCCATTCAGTTTCCAGTTTCTGGCCACTACAAAAAGGGCTGCTACAAACATTCGAATGCACAAAAATTAAAGCTTGCATAACTGTCACATAAAAACAAAAAGAGGGAATTGTAGAGGACTTGTCTTACTCCCTGTTAGCCTTGGACATTGCAGGAGGTGGGGCTCTGGAAACTGAGGATAGCCTTGTAAGGGTGAACATGATGGCGTTGGAAGGAAGGGAACCCACCAGAGAAGCAATGTGGCAGTTCTGGGAGAAGTATGCCAGGTCTGGGGTGAGAGAAAAATACCCACATACTTTGTACTTACGTGTAGCTTCCTGTAGATCACTATATATATATATATATATATATATATATATATATATATATATATATATATATATATATATATATATATATATAAATCTCTATAGCTAAAATGTGCTTATGCTCAGCTATAGGAACTAAAAGCCATATACTGAGGATATAAAAGACTTGCTGGGCTTATAATAAATGAGTCTTCCAACATCCTGACTCTAGCCTCTCATTACCCATGGTCTTGGCCATTCAAGTGACCAACATTGCAGGTCATATAAGATCCATGTCACTCTGGAGTTTGGGGCAAGAACCCAACACTAAGTGGGGCTGATGATAATGATTAATTTCCCTCGTTATTTTTGAGAGTATAAAATCCCTTTACAACAGTTAAGAAACAATGGAATGTTGGACTACATCAAGTTTAGATATCGGCTAATAAGAAAGTGGTACCAGGACAGGATATTGAACCAGGAGAAAGATTTATTTCTCCTGAAGTTTTTCTGTTATCCTTTGGGTAAACTTATTACAAAATCAGGCTTATCATATTGTCATTACTCGGGTTTTTTATGTATTCTGGGGCAACTACATGTGCAGTTCCATCAAGTTCCATCAAGGCTTTACGATGTCTCCACATTAGCAAATTCCTCCTATAACCTCAAAATCTACACATCTTTAAACTCCTAAAAGGAATACAGCCCTCTCTGAGTGTGTAATTCTCAATACATTTTAATAAATGCCTTTATTTGATTTAGAAATGGCCTGAATCCTGAATTTTTTCAAAGATGACACTGAAGATTATCTGCTTGAGTCCCCAAAAAACAATAATTCCAACAAAATACTCTTAGATTGATTAGGGAAAAATTATTTTTGGTCTAGAGTTTAACAAAAGAAAGGGAATAAACACTTTGAATAGCTTATGTATTCCTATCCAATATTGACTAGATTTCTAATAATGGAACTTCAATCCCTTCATCACAGGCAATAACTATTTGCAAAAATTACTTTGTGGAGCTTTTTTTTTAAGTTATCAATAGTATTTTATTTTTCCAAATCCAAATAGTTTTCAACATCCATTTTTGTATGACTATTCCAGATGTTTCTCCCTACCCCCTTTATCTCCATCTTCCCCAAGACAACCAGTAAAAAGGTTAAATATGTACAATTCTTTTAATCCTATTTCCACATTTGTCATGTTGTGCAAGAAAAATCATGAGAAAGAAAGGGAAAAAAAAAAAAAACAAATGGTGAAAATACTCTGCTTGGATCTACAGTAAGTCTCCATAGTTCTCTCTCTGGATATGGAAGAAATTTTCCAAAGAAAGTATTGGAATCACCTTGAATCACCACATTGTTGAGAAGAGCCAAGTCCATCAGAGTTGATCATCACATAATCTTGTTATTACTGCGTACAATATTAATGTTCTCTTGTTTCTGCTTGATTCACTCTGAAATCAGCTTGTTTATCATTTATTTTAACAAATATTTCTTGACATTCATATACTATAACTTATTCAGCCATTCCCCAATTATGGGCATCCACTCAATTTCCACACAATTCTTTGCCACCAGAAAAAGAGCTGCTACAAATATTTTTGCATATGTGGATCCTTTCCCCCCCCCCCCTTTTTTTTTTTTATAATATCTTTGGGATATAAACCCAGTTCCATATCACTCTCCATAATGGTTGGAGTTCACAATTCCACCAACAATATATTAGTGTCCAGTTTTCCCACATCCCTTCCAACATTCAAACATGTTGGAACATTAATCCCTTCCAACATTAATCTGGGAGGTATGTAGTGGTAACTCAGGCTTGTTTTAATTTGCATTTCTCTGATCAATAGTGATTTAGAATATTTTTTCATATGACTAGACATGGTTTTAATTTCTTCAGCAGATGGCATTTGAATTGTCTTTGAAATAACCATAAGTTTGTCCACTATAAATAGTATTTGAAAATAGTAAAAATATGTATTCACATCAATCCTCTATTCCAGGACAATATATTAAAAGGATTTTTTTTTCCTTTCATTCCCAACCAGTATTGCGGTACTTCCAGGAATAGCACATCTTCTGGGGAATTAAATTTCAGTCTAAAAGAAAGGTTAGGTTTTCTTTTTTCTTATCCCACAGTTAGAATTTTATGCATCAAGGATAGCTAGAATTGATTCAGCTGAGCAAAGCAACCCTGACCACAATTCATTATGACGATTCATTACTTAAGTATTGGCGGATGCTGCAGCTGTTTTGTATTCAGGAAACTAAGGAGTGATATTAGTAGTCCTCTAGAATCTTTAGTCCTAGACAATCAAGATTTTAGGATGTTTTTAGGAAAATTTGCCTACTTTCCATGTGAAAGGTGGTCAAAAGTAAAGTAAAAAAAAAGTCACAAGTAAAAAAAAGTGAGTACTACATACCTATGTGCATGTTCATTATGTGTATAAGAATGTTTCATCTTTTGTTTTGTTTACTAGATTTTTGTTACTAGAATTCCAAGCCATTTTCTATAAATTTAAACAAATTATATTCTTTTTAAAGGATAATATTGCTCATGCAGCAGTATTATTAAATTGAAGCCTCTTCCACTTAATTTTCAAATCCATGTAATGTCCTTTCTCCCATGAAATTTGCCATCCTATATTTGTCAAATAAGCCCCCCAAAACGTTATAAAATCTAAGCAAAATCTTCTTCTCCAAAGACCAACCTATTCCTCCTTACACTAGCCAGCTGTGGTATTGCCATGCTGGTGTTAATATCTGGGACTAGATCTTTCTTATGCAACAAAATAACTGTATGGACATGTATACATATATTGTATTTACATATACTTTAACATATTTAACATGTATTAGACTACCTGCCATCTGGGGGAGGGGGAGGAAAGAGGGGAAAAGTTGGAACAAAAAGTTTTGCAATTGTCAATGCTGAAAAATTACCCATACATATATCTTGTAAATAAAAAGCTATAATAAAAAAAAAATATATATCTGGGACTAGCCCTCTCTATCACCTGATCTATCATTGCAGGCTCTTCATTGTCCAGGGAGCTAGTGACAAACCATCTTTGAACCTCTAGGACTCTTGGGAGTGCCATCTAACACCCTTTCCCCCTATCATTTTGGGCTGTGGTAACCTTCCCCCATCCTTCTCCCTTTTCCCTTCTATAATCAGAAATAGTTTGTGGAACCCTAACACAGGAACCTGATCTGAGCAGCAGCCCAGCACATTATATGGGTTTCAAAGCATATTCTTCTTGTAAATTCTGTATCTTTGGCCTTTCTTTCCTCCCTGGATGTGTCAGTAATTGATCACAGTCATTTCTTTAGAGGGAGCTAAAGGTAAGAAATGATTTGAAGAGAAATATTTGCTCAATTCTATTTTTCAATTACTTTTGATGAACCCACAAAATAACCTTATCTCCTGTAGGGAAAAAATGCATAGATTATTACAGCATTGGATAGCTGGAAGAGGAGTAATTCTGTGATAACATCCCAGGTTTCCCTCTCAGAAGGATTTGGTGGGTTTTGTAAGCAAATGTGTCTCTTTGTGGTTTTGATTGTGTTGTTTTTAAAAAGATGAAGCAATACAGTTTCTGAGTAATTCGTCATTTTATTGATCACAATTGATGAAAGGGGTCAGAATCACTCTTGAATAACAAAGACCTCTCATGAAACCTAGTAAACATTTAATTTTTAACCATCCCCCTGGTGGCTTTCCTGCCCCCTGCACTCCTCCACTAAGATCAAGATTGGGTCAGAATAAAAAGACTCTTGATTCTATTCCCTGACCATTCTGTAGTGGTGTCTATCCTGTGAGACCAAGGCCTGTCCCAAGGATCCTCCAGAAGATTGCCGTTAGCCAAACATTACATTTGTCAGTTGTGAAAGTAGTGACAGTCAGCTCTGTTAGCAAATGAGAGAATG
Source organism: Sarcophilus harrisii (assembly GCF_902635505.1). NCBI lineage: Eukaryota > Metazoa > Chordata > Mammalia > Dasyuromorphia > Dasyuridae > Sarcophilus > Sarcophilus harrisii. Next base: position 314,818,988 of record NC_045428.1, read on the forward strand.
AATTTATGAGAATTGGATTTATTACTACATTAGAGTCTGTGAATGGGAGTAGATCACTTGATAACTAATCAGTCTCTAGTCAAAGAGATTAATTATTTCATATCACTCTCTCTGGTTTGATCTAGATCAAAGGGAGAATCATTATACCCAGACCTGCTTGTAGTCACAATATAAAGGGCCAGAATCATCAAGACTTCAGACCTTAAACATTAATTTTTACCATTTGAAAGTGGCTTTTCCCTCTCATTATGACAAATAGTGAACTTCAAAGAGCTGTTCTATTCTGAATAATCTTGGTGTCTATTCTCTGAATGCAGGAAATAAAAGAGAAACTTCATTTAGTCCTAACTTCAGTGATTAGTCTATTAGAATAAGAGAGAATAATTAATCATTCTACTTATCTAATTGGTATTTTACTTAATAATAGGTTCTTGTCCAAAGCTTCTATTCTTCATTAGTTAACTTCAAGGTTGCATACTAGGAGATATAAATAAAGAGAAATATAAGAGAAAACTCATTAATGTTGATATAGTCAGTGATCTTAGAAAAGGCTAGAATGCTTTTGGGGCTTAAGATCTGTTTCTCTACTTAGAGTTCTTGAGTCAAAGGTTGCTGATGTCAAGTGTTCTTTTTAGAGTGAGGAATATCAATTAAAGAAATTTAGTCATTAGGAATAATTCATTAATGTTGAGAGTGATGACAATAATTATGCCTCTTGATATAATGTTCTATTAGCATTCTTTAGCATTATTTTAAGTTGATCTATATAAATAAATATACATAAATATATATATATAATTTAGCATTATATATATAAATTATCTAGGAAATAAATATATAATTATTTAGCATTATTTTATATGTATAAATTATATTATAAAATTGACATTATTATATATATAAATTATAAATATAAATATATATAATTTAGTATTATATATAAATTATATAAATAAATAAATATAATATTTTGCATTATTTAGCATTATTTTATATGTATAAATTAAATATATATAAATATATATAATAATTTAGCATTATTTTATATATATATAATTTAGATATTTATATATAAATTATATATAAATATAAATTAAAATATATAATATTTAGCATTATTTTATATATAATTATATATAATATATTAAAATATATAATAATTTAGCATTATTTTATATATAAATATATGAATAAATATATATAAATATATATAAATTTAGCATTATTTAGCATTACTTTATATATATATAATTTAAATTATATATTATATTATATATAATTAATATATATATATATATAATTTAGCATTATTATTATATATATATAATTATATATAATAAATATAAATATATATAATATTAGCATATTATTTTATATTATAAATATATAAATATATATATAATTTAGCATTATTTTATATATATAAATTATATAATAAATATATAAATATATATAAATATATAATAATTTAGCATTATTTAGCATTATTTTATATATATAAATTATATAAATAAATAAATATATAATTATTTAGCATTATTATGTATAAATTAAATATATATAAATATATATAATAATTTAGCATTATTTTATATATATAATAATTTAGCATTATATATATTATATATAAATATATAAAAATATATATAATAATTTAGCATTATTTAGCAACCTCAGATCTTTCTGATGTAAGCTTCTGTTACATTACATACCTTAGGAAACTTAAGAAAGGAGAGTTCTTTGCCCACAGAGATTCTGTGTTTTTGAAGTCACTGAGACAAAGAAGCTCAAAGCCAAAGGCAAAGGAAGGAACAAGAGGGAAGGACACCGTTTGGGGCTGCATTGGATAATTTGTGGTTTGGACATGGATTACATGACAATGTTTGCGTGTGTATTAGCAAAGGTAAATCAGTTTCACGTGCTTTCCAACAATATTCAAACTGTTAATGAACCAAAAAGCAGATTCTCTGAAGTGACTGCGACTGCCTCATATAACAGAACATAAAAAAAAAATCATGCAAAACATATGCAAATTACAAGATAATTTTAGAAGGGCTTCCCGCCTTTTAACGGGAAAAGTATTGAATGAAACAAACGAAATAAGAGGGCAGAGGCGGAGATTCCGAACAGCAGGCGGGAGGGGGTGCCGCGCCCCAGCTTCATTGCCGGGTTCTGGGCTTCAGCCATGAGGCGTGGCTTGAACTGGGACAGATTCGGAAATGTGGAAAGGGAGGACTATGGAAAACTCACAAAATTGCAAACCGACCGAACAATAAAACAAACCTGCCCTCGCCCCAGAGGGATGAGGAGAAATCCTCATATAGATGCATAAAGAAGCGTGTCTTTGTCTAGTTCCTAGTTGCTTTGAGCGATAGCTTATTAGATGGCAGGCTCCGGGAGGCCGGGTGAGTGACGTCACAAGAGGGAGGCAGTATGCAGATGAGACCCTTGTGTGCCCGTTTTCTGTGACCGGTTTTCTCCCCCCGGCACGTGTAGTTCTGAGGGTGGCGGCGCGTGCATTTCTACAAGAGAAATACTTTTTGTTTTGTGCGGTTTGCGGGTCTGGAGGCTGGCGTGCGGGATGCGTTGTGTTAGTGACCGTGTGCGTGATGTGAGAGCCTGCGGAGGGAGAGGGCGAGTGTGGTGATGGAAAGCATACTTACCTGGCAGGGGTGATTCCATGATCACGAAGGTGGTTTCCCCAGGGCGAGGCTTATCCATTGCACTCCGGATGGGCTGACCCCTGCGATTTCCCCAAATGCGGGAAACTCGACTGCATAATTTGTGGTAGTGGGGGACTGCGTTCGCGCTCTCCCCTGGTTTTTCAGTACCAAAAATTAGCTTTTCTTGCAAGATTGGTTAAGTCCCGTGGTGAAATAGCTAGTTCTTTATTGGTCTGTTGGTCTCACCATCCGGAAGTCCAAAATGCATGATTTCTGCGTCGAAATTATGCTTTGGAATTCCGTTACAAGCTGATTTTTAGGTTAACGTTTTCTGTGTTGGCGTTTTCTAAAGCGCTTTAGCGGCTTGTATGGGGTAAGTAATTTTACATGCGCTTTTGTAATCGATGAAATACGAAGAAATTTACTACCTACCGGGAACATCAATAGGCAAACAAACTAATCCCTAAAACGTTTGAAAAAGAAAGAAAACGCTGCAACTTAGGAGACGAACTCTTACATTTCCTTTAAAACGTGGCATTTTAGTGGGACTTGCAGTCATGTTAGTAGCAGAGAGAGAAACGTTGTAAGGTATTTTAGGCGTTCCGGTCAGTCATGGAGAAAGCCTGAGCTGAGATGTATGAGGTGGAAGAAACTGGAATGGTGAGTTGAGAAGAGTATTCAGTGCCAGACAACGTTCTGTTTGCCCCTGGAGGCAATAAGGGAGACACTGTGTTTATTTCAGGAAGAGAGAAACACGCTCCGTCTGCATCTAAAGAAAATTCTTTTAGTGACTAATTGGAGGATTGATTGAAGTGAAAAGAGACTAAGGGAGGTAGGGGAGAGATTTTATGATGGTGAGATCACAGGGTTTGGCAGCAGCATGGGGGTGGGGGTGCAGTGGGGAGGAGGTAAGAGTTAGTGAGGAATCCAGGTAGACACCAGGCTGGGGGACAGGGAGGATGTTGCTCGCCACAGTAATAGGGACGGTTCAAGGAGGAAAGTATTTTTTGGGGAAAAAATGAATTGTTTTAGATAGACAGAGTTTAAGGTTTTAACTGGACAACCAGTTTGAGATGTCTGAAAGGGAGCTGGAAATGAGATAGTTGAAATCATTAAAGACATGGGGGCAGAAAAAGTAAATTTGAGCAGAGATGGCAATACAATCCATTGTACTGAGCTGGAGACTTATGTGAACTATCTTCCCCTGTCAGGAAGAAGCCCATCTGACAATTATTAGATAAAACCAATTTCCAGATTAATCCGTTGGTATAGAATGATTGTGAGGTTGGAACTTGTTTATCCTTCAAACTTCTGGGTACCTTTAAGCAATTTTTGAGATATTGATTAGCATATCTTTAGACAGGTCTGGGACCTGGTCTGTCAGGTTCATTCCTAGGCTCTTTGACCCTCCCTCTTGAGTTCAGTTACTTTTCTGATCTCTCTGAGAAACTCCAAAGATTTTATTTCCCTTATAAAAGATCTGCTTATGATGAAGAACTTTGCCAAGTTCTTTCAGGACTAAGCCAACTATGACATTTTTTTTTTTCTTTCTCCTTCCCTTTTTTCTTATTCTAATTCCGCTTTGTTTAACCTGCCCCTTTAATGGCTTACTCCCATCTCACCAAGTGTTTCCTTTCTCCTGATATTTGTGAATTCTCTGGGGAATTTTTCTTTTTCCTTATTCACTGCACAGCTCTCTCAACTTTATTTCATATTTGCCACTCCTGGTTCCTGTTTTACCACTTATTTTTGTCTATAACCTATTCCCCTAAATAAATTACCTTTTGCCAAAGAGAATGACCATTGTGAATTTGTCACATGTTTATTTTGAATTGCTACTTCTATCTCATGAAGACCATCAGTACCATCTAGCTCATCCTTGCTGATTGTGTTTTGAGATTTTGGCTGAGAATTGGAGGTTGCTCCTTCAAAAACCATTAGACGTTTGGATTTAGGAATTCATTATTCTGAGAATGAGCTCATTATAAATGATTATTTTGTTCAATTTAAGTAAGATGAAGAAGAAGACTAATTTTCTAGACTCTGGCAGGCCTAAGTGGGTTCTCCAGGAGGTTATCACTAGTAGGGTCAATGACATGGAAAGGAGGCCTGCACTGCAAGGCCTTGACCATGTTCCTTAGCCAGATGCTTCATTATGATGATCTTAAGAATTTTCACTCTTATTTGTTGAAGAGTATACCGAAAATTCAGGACAGGACTATTAAAAATAAAGACTCCTGAGATTTTGTTATTGTTGTTGTTGTTCAACAATGATAATTTATTTTCACAGTATAATTATTTTAAAAGGAGATATCAAATAGCTTTTTTTAAAAATTCTGCACCTTATCACAGAAAGCATAGACAATTTTCTTTTTAGTCATAGGTATTCAAATATTTCCTCTTGGTTTGTCTCAAAGTTCTTAAAGAATTTATTTTAAAAAGGAAAAGGATGCACATGTGCAAAAATATTTGTGACGGCCCTTTTTGTAGTGGCAAGAAACTGGAAACTGAGTGGATGCCCATAAATTAGAGAATGGCTGAATAAATTATGGTATATGAATGTAATGGAATAGTATTGTTCTATAAGAAATGATGAGCAGGATGATTTCAGAAAAATCTGGAGAGACTTACATGAACTGATGTTGAGTGAAGTGAATCAAACCAAGAGAACATTGTACATAGCAACAAGAGTATGTAACTGTGATGGACTTGACTCTTTTCAACAATGAGGTGACACAACGCAATTCCAATAGACTTGTGAAGGAAAGAGCCATCCACCATCCAGAAAGAACAATGGAGACTAAATGTGAATCACAGTACAGTATTTTCACTTTTTTGTTGGTTGCTTGTTTTTCTCTTTCTTGTGTGTTTTTTTTTCTTTTGATCTGATTTTTCTTGTGCAGCATGACAAATATGGAATTATGTTTAGAAGAATTGCACATGCTATCTAAGAGAAGAGTGGGAGAGAGGAAGGAAGAAAAATTTGGAATATAAAGTTTTGCAAAGGTTGAACACTATCCTTGTATGCATTTGGAAAAAATAAAAGAATTGCTTTTAAAAAGCACCAATAATTTTTAAGAGATTTGCATTGGTTTACCCCCCCAAAAAGTGTACATTTTTGCTATGCTTTCATATGCATATGTATGTACACACACATATAATATTAAATTTGTTGCATTTGTTTGGCTCAAAAGCAAATATTTTGAAATCCTAATAATTCAAAAAACAACCATCAGAGAAACAATTGTAGGATCCAAAGCAATTGTGCAAGTGATACTAAAGCAGTTACTAACCTTTTAATAGGAAATAATGTTATATTCCAATGGGGCCCAAGATGTACATCATACCATTGTGTCCATTTCCTTTTTTATTAAAATTGCAGCTTTCTTAAAGTGCTGCTCGGGCAAAAGATTATGCTCATACCAATCAGAAAGTAATATTTTGCAGATATTTCTGAATTTCAGATTCTAAAAAACTGCCTGCCTTTGGGATGGCCAGGAGGGTCTTTCTGAGAAGCTTGTACTTCATTCTTTCTCTTCCCAGGTGCCAGGCATGTTCCCTTTTAGTTTCCTTATGCCTTCTCAGCCCTTAATCATCCCCTTCTCCCCCTCTTCCTCCTCCTCCCTCTTCCTCTCCTCCACCCCCTCTCCCTCTTCATCCTCCTCTCACATTCATCTACATCCATCTTCTAGAACTTAGTGGACAACACTGTGTTTCAACATCCCGGAACCCAAAAAGTTTGAATTATTCTCCATTGTGGTCCCTGCCACTGAAACCTCCATGATTATATTTTTTATACTTTTTGTCAACTGCCTGGATTATGGGGTTCTGCTCTCAATTTATCTTTACTGCGCTCTATTGCTTTGGGTTGTCCATCAACTGACTCAGTATTAATAGTGCCACTTAAAAAAAAAAACAAAAACCCAAGATAAGATCAGGGATGTTGTTACACAAAACCAAGTGAATGAAAAATCTCTACTGTCAGATTATAGTCTGTCCTTAGGATGGGAGTATAACTTCTAGGGGAAACAGCAGTGAGGAGATTGCCCCCACACACCTTAGAGTGCTTCTGTTCTGACGGTCTGTCAATGATTTTAAAGTTTTCTGGCCTTAGAATAGTCCTACAAACATTAATGACTGACAGATATCTAATCTGCCGGTCAGTGATACCCAAGTTTCTGAGACTACTCCTCAGTTCTACCTCTAAGCCATGTAATTCGCATATCAGCTACAAGGAAAACTAGATAAATTTGTCTCCTTGCTCCAGGTTCTTTGCTAAATTCTTTTGGAACTTATTCAATTGTTCCTTCAATTGTTGTTATAATTACAATAAACTTTGCCCCTTGACTTGGAGATGAGTTCAAGCCTGCAAATGCTTTTGAGACACCTTGCAACACTGGTCAATGACCCCCAACCTTTTGGGGGTCCCTTCCCAACCTCAACATTTAGACATCTAGTCTTATAATACTTGTCTATCAAAGTATAGGGAATCTGTCTCACAAATATTAAAACTGCACTTTGGGAAAACCTAAATATTTATATTTATCTTGAACAGACACTGCCAATGAGGAAAATATTGGGTGAGGACTTAATAGGAGATTGCCTTGGGGAATTGAAAAAGTTCACAAGAATAAGAAGCAGAATTTGAACTCCTATCGCCTAGGCTCTGAGACAGCTCATTAAGATGCCTGGAGTGGTCATACTGTTGAGGTTCAAAAGGAGACCCCAAAAGGTTGGGGCTGCCAACCAGTGTTGGGAAGGCTTGAACCCATCTCCAAGTCAAGGGGCAAAGTTTATTATAATTGAAGTGAGCTAAGTTCCAAAAGGATTTAGCAAAGAACCAGGAGCCAAAAAGATAAATTTCTAGGAAAAGACAGAGATGCTAATTTTATGGCTTAGAGATAGAATTGAGGAGTGGTCTGGTATGCACCTCAATGTTGAATTTTATGGTTTCAGAAACCCTGTGATCATTGACCAACAGATTTTTATGTGGCAATCAGCAAAATTTGTAGGACTAGTGTTTTGTAATATATATATATATATATATATATATATATATATATATATATATATATAATATTGTATTGTGTATAAATACACACACATACACTATAGTATTCCTAATATATATATGATGTAAACTAGAATCTTTTGGGGAAAAATGATGTAAATTGTGTCTCCTTTGATCTTTGGGAGGGGCCTGAAACTGCGTCCCCCTTTTCATGGGAAGGGTGTTTCTGAGCCTTAAACACCTTTCTCAGACAACACCCTTCCCTAGTAAAGTGGTCTTATTCAATTGGAGACCTTGGCCAGAGGCATAATCACCACCCTCTACTGAATTGGAGATTAGTCCCTCCAACTCTTTTGGGAGAAGGGGCTGGGAAACCCCCCCTCTATAAGGCTTCAAAAGGCTGATAAAAGACAACTCTGAACCCGTATCATTGCAGAAATCCTAACAGGATTTTGCCCACCGGAGAAGATATTTGCTTCTCAGTGTAACCCACCTTTGCTATATTTCTAACAGGACCTTGCCCATTAAGAAAGCTTTCTTTTTAGTGAAAATAAATTCTCTTTTGCCACACAGACTTCGAGTTTGTGAATTCTTTCACAAAGAACCTGTGGCACTGACCAGAGGGGATCTCCTACCCTCAATTCTCACATCCCATCATATATACACATATGCCCTGATGTAAACTGTGTCCCCTTTAATCTTTGGGGGGAAAAGGGTTGAAATGGAATCTGTAGGGGAAGGGTGATTCGGGTTCTCAACCCCCCACCATTACTTCTAGAAGGGGCATACCTTTCTGTCCTTAAGGGCAGAACCCAGATAAGTAACCTCATTCAGTTGGAAATCTCAGCCAAGGCCTCTATTGAGCTAGAGATTAGTCCTTCATCTGGAAACTGGTCCTAGTTTGGAGCTAAAATCAGCCCCAATATATCTAGGGCTATATACCCAGACATCTTTGCAGAAGTCCTAACAGGATTTTGCCCACTGAAAAAGATATTTTCTTCTCAGTGTAAACCTATCTTTGTAAAATTATCCTGCCAAGATTCTTTGCCCACTAAGAAAGCTGTCTTCTTAGTGAAAATAAATCTCCTTTTGCCACAAACTTCAGGTCTGTGGATTCTTTCATAAAGAATCTGTGACATCGACCAGAGGGGATCTTTTACCCTCAATTCTCACACCTCATCAATACTATAGTATTCCTAAGGCAAGGTCTGGGGGCCTCAGGATTACTTCTATATTTCTCCTAGAAGCTGCACCCTAAAAATACTAACAGAAAATAAAACAGAAAGTATCAATTAAACAAAAACCACAAAGAAGATGGTAGAAGGTACTTTGGAAGGTGGAATAAATAAACAGGGTAGTTTGTTAATATTCTGTTGAATTTTCTGTATGACTTTAAAAATACCAATCTAACTCTATAGAAATTCAGATTCATATGCAGTTGTCTTTCTATTTTATCCACTGAAGTGTTCATAGTTAAATTAGTTTAAAAAACAACAATAACTACATTATCTTCCTACTCTTGGCAAAAAGGAATGATATACTGGAGGTGGAAAATGAGAAATATTGGTTAAATAAGGGAGTTCTTCTCCAATAAGAGGGAATTAATTGGTAATGAAAAAAAAAATGCAGCAGTAATAGAAGTGATGAGATCCTGAATGGCATGCTGGGCAGAGAGAAAATGAAGAACTGATGTAGGGTCTCAGCCAGTCTCACCTTGTTATGCCTGTCAGAAATCCCAGTTATATCCCTGAGTTTAAATTATGTCAGTAACAGTCCCACTGTCCTCTTTGGGTCAGTCAGCCACAGTGTTGTGTCTCTGGGTTTCTTTCATTTCACCCCTCCCCAGGCCATGTGGTATGTCTCTCCTAACTTCACTTCTCCTTCTCACAACCAACTCTTTTAGGTTGCTAAGTCCTTTTCAGGATTTAGTCTGACAGCTAAGGACATGCGCCAGCCTCATGGGGTGCTTTTCTCCTGGTAAATGCCAAGTTCCCCTAGGAAACTTGTCCTTTCCATCACTCATTATTAAAACTCCTTTCTATGCTCTCCTAACTCTATTCCTGGTGTATATTGGATCCTTTCATTTTGTCTGTAATCAATTCCCTTAAATAAATCTATCTTTTGCCAAAGAGAATGGACATTGTGAATTCTTCACATGACTGAACCCCAACTTTTGGTGCTTACCATCATCTGGTGTCTACATCAGTCGCATCAAAAGGATTAATAGAACATCAAAAAATATAGAGAGCAAAATGGAAAAGTTCAGGTGGGGATCCAAGTAAACATTGCAAATGAATGACTACTTGTTATGGGCCAGAACTCTATTTAAAACAAGGGTTCTTACAAGGTGCTAACTCGGTGGGATTGATGAGACAATGGTCATCTAGTTTATTGTGGTGATTAATTGTTCTCTAAGTTCAATATGACTGATTTAATCTTACAACAAATAATGGTTTCCTAGTGATATAATGATTGGTTTATACTCAGCTGGGACTCAGACTTGGAGCCAGATTCAGCCTGGCCTGGCCTCCTGCACTTCCCCTACTGAGACCAAGGCCTGTCAGAGCCAGAGACAGACTCAGAGGGACTGAGAGAGAGATTCATTCCATCTTCATCAGCCTCATAGTGGCCGGCCTGTCCTTCTGTTCCCCCCACTGAGACCAAGACTGGACTGAAAGGCTCTCAAGAAAGCTAGTTGGGCCCCAAGCAAGGAAACTAGATTGTGAAGGACATAATAAAGGATTTGGATTTTAACACCTGGCTATTCTTGTGATTATTTAACTGAAAAGAAGCTCCCAAGACCTCCAGAAAACCAACAAAGAACATTACAACTACTTTTATTTTATTATTATTTTTTTTGTTTTGTTTTGTTTTGTTTTTTTATTTAATAGCCTTTTATTTACAGGTTATATGCATGGGTAACTTTACAGCATTAACAATTGCCAAACCTCTTGTTCCAATTTTTCACCTCTTACCCCCACCCCTCCCCTAGATGGCAGGATGACCAGTAGATGTTAAATATATTAAAATATAAATTAGATACACAATAAGTATACATGACCAAAACGTTATTTTGCTGTAGAAAAAGAATCAGACTCTGAAATATTGTACAATTAGCTTGTGAAGGAAATCAAAAATTCAGGTGGGCATAAATATAGGGATTGGGAATTCAATGTAATGGTTTTTAGTCATCTCCCAGAGTTCTTTCTCATGGAGCGTGAGTTCAGTTCATTACTGCTCCATTGGAAATGATTTGGTTGATCTCGTTGCTGAGGATGGCCAGGTCCATCAGAACTGGTCATCATATAGTATTGTTGTTGAAGTATATAATGATCTCCTGGTCCTGCTCATTTCACTCAGCATCAGTTCGTGTAAGTCTCTCCAGGCCTTTCTGAAATCATCCTGTTGGTCATTTCTTACCAAACAGTAATATTCCATAATATTCATATACCACAATTTATTCAGCCATTCTCCAACTGATGGGCATCCATTCAGTTTCCAGTACAACTACTTTTAAAATCTTAATACAAATTATAAAAAACAAACTATGAATCATAAATTCCTTGTTTATTTTTTGTCTACTCTGGTGAACAGAGCCCTCCCTGGGTTTGGAGTTGTTTGGGGGTGTGGATGGTGAATTCCCTGTTTTCTTGATTTAGAGATCATCCCTCAAACCACCATGCTGCTTCTGACACTACCTTTGTTTAAAGGGAGGGAGGAGAATCAATTGTTTTAAATGAAGCAATTTATAAAGGAGAATGATTATAGGAAATATGTTAAATATCCTATACAGATTGTACAAGTAAACATCTGAGCAAAATCTCCCCTCTTTAAATCTCCAGGCTCCAACCAAAACAAAAAACTTTCCCCAAAGAAAAGATTCAAAACTTTCATCCAGTTATTTCACTAACAATGACGAGGTTATATAGATCTTAGTATGTGCCAATTCTGTTATTTGTTTTCCAATTATTATCTCATTGGCTATCACTATTTATGGCTGCTTTTTTTCCTGGTAGTGTAATACCAGGGAAAGTGAGGTGAGTAGAGACTAGTTTAATTTTAAAATGGAGAATTTAAGAAGCTAGCTGACCAATAGGACTATTGTCCCAAGCATTTGGTGCAGAGGAACTGAGGCAGAGTTTACATAGGATTGTAGCTAGCAAAGAAGCAGAGAGAATGCAGTTAGGTAATTTCCTTATTTAATGTCAGGCAGTTGTTATACAAGAAAAATGTTTTTCACAGCCTAAAGCAGTAATAGAATGTATACAATGGTGGGAATGGGTTTAGGATGCTTACAATGGTGGGAATGGGTTTAGGATGCTTACAATGGTGGGAATGGCTTTAAGGGGATTTCCAGGGTCAGTGTTTTCAGAGAACAGTAACTGATTTTATATATAAGCACACTACTGGTGTGATGCCCAAGTAAGCAGAAGAACAGAAATAGGCAAAGTCACTCTATGGTCATGCTGTCACTTTGATCTAGTGTGTAAGGCTAAATTCAGGTTCTCAGAAGAAACTTACAGGAACCTTTTTGGCTCAATAGTAGCAAAAATTGGGAAAGTATTCTCTCATTGGAGAATGACTAGATACCTAGTACTATGTGAATGGGAGGGTACATTTTTGTACTATAACAAATGACGAAATGGATGCTTTCTCAGCAAGATGGATGGGACATAACTTTATGAACTGATGCTGACCAAAATAAGAACAGAGATGATAATTTTCACAATAATATTATAGTGAAAAACCACTATGAAAAGCCTGAGAATGAAGATGAAACTGGACTCATGTGAGGGGATTAAAATTAAGATGTAGACACATACTTGTCCAGTCATGAGCAATGTAGAAAATAGTTTCCTGGACTACGTGGATTTAAGTATTAAAGGTTTTGTTGTTTGGGCTTTTAAAAAAGTGGATGATTACAGCGAGGGAAGGTGATGGTCAACAAAAATGTTTGTTAATCAAAATGAATAAAAATTAACATTAAACTATTTAAATAAAAAGAACTTAGTCCAGGGCATGACCCAAGATAAACATTTATTAATTGTTGGATGAACTGGCTTGTAAAAGAAAAGGCAAGGAGAAGAATAGATGTCTAATCAATTACTTTCATTCCCCAAGAATCGTGGAGGGGGGGATTTGGGAGGGATTGGGGGGGAGTGAGGGGATGTGTGTCTCCCTCTCAGTCATGGACCACATGGTGGCCAGAAGGAGGACCGGGCGGATATTCAACACATTAAAAAACCCTTCATCCCAGTCAGTGTAACTGTCAATGCGGCTGAAACCACCATGATGCTGCTGGTGGTGACAAAGGGCTAGAGATTGCAACAAATTTCACAAATCAGCTAAATCTTGCCCTACTTGGCAGGAATCTTTTTCTTTTAAATTTATTATAATAACTTTTTATTTACAGAACCCATGCCAGGGTAATTTTTTTTTACAACATTATCCCTTGCACTCACTTTTTTTTTTTTTTTTTTTAATTTAATAGCTTTTTATTTACAGGTTATATGTATGGGTAACTTTACAGCATTAACAATTGCCAAACCTCTTGTTCCAATTTTTCACCTCTTACCCCTCCCCCCCTCCCCCAGATGGCAGAATGACCAGTAGATGTTAAATATATTAAAATATAAATTAAATACAATATAGGTATACATGACCAAACCATTATTTTGCTGTACAAAAAGAATCAGACTCTGAAATATTGTACAATTAGCTTGTGAAGGAAATAAAAAATGCAGGTGGGCATAAATATAGGGATTGGGAATTCAATGTAATGGTTTTTAGTCATCTCCCAGAGTTCTTTCTCTGGGTGTAGCTGGTTCAGTTCATTACTGCTCCATTGGAAATGATTTGGTTGATCTCCTCTTGCACTCACTTCTGTTCCGATTTTTCCCTCCCACCCTCCACCCTCTCCCCTAGATGGCAAGCAGTCCTATAAATGTTAAATATGTCGCACTATATCCTAGATACAATATATGTGTGCAGAATCAAACAGTTCTCTTGTTGCACAGGGAGAATTGGATTCAGAAGGTAAAAAATAACCGGAAGAAAAACAAAAAATGCAAACAGTTTACGTTCATTTCCCAGTGTTTTTCTTTGGGTGTAGCTGCTTCTGTCCATTATTGATCAACTGAAACTGAGCTAGATCTTCTCTTTGTCAAAGAAATCCACTTCCATCAGAATACATCTTCATACAGTATCGTTGTTGAGGTATATAACGATCTCCTGGCCCTGCTCGTTTCACTCAGCATCCGTTTGTATAAGTCTCTCCAGGCCTTTCTGAAATCATCCTGCTGGTCATTTCTTACAGAACAATAATATTCCATAATATTCATATACCACAATTTACCCAACCATTCTCCAACTGATGGGCATCCATTCATTTTCCAGTTTCTGGCCACTACAAAGAGGGCTGCCACAAACATTTTGGCACATACAGGTCCCTTTCCCTTCTTTAGTATCTCTTTGGGGTATAAGCCCAGTAGAAACACTGCTGGATCAAAGGGTATGCACAGTTTGATAACTTTTTGGGCATAATTCAGATTGCTCTCCAGAATGGTTGGATTCGTTCACAGTTCCACCAACAATGTATCAGTGTCCCAGTTTTCCCCATCCCCTCAACATCCATCATCATTTTCCGTCATCATTTTTCCTGTCATCTTAGCCAATCTGACAGGTGTGTAGTAGTATCTCAGAGTTGTCTTAATTTGCATTTCTCTGATCAATAGTGATTTGGAACACTCTTTCATATGAGTGGAAATAGTTTCAATTTCTTCATCTGAGAATTGTCTGTTCATATCCTTTGACCATTTATCAATTGGAGAATGGCTTGATTTCTTATAAATTAGAGTCAGCTGTCTATATATTTTGGAAATGAGGCCTTTATCAGACACTTTAACTGTGAAGATGTTTTCCCAGTTTGTTTTTCCCTTCTAATCTTGTTTGCATTAGTTTTGTTTTGTACAAAGGCTTTTTATTTGATGTAATCAAAATTTTCTATTTTGTGATCAATGATGGTCTCTAGTTCGTCTTTAGTCACAAATTTCTTCCTCTTCCACAAGTCTGAGAGATAAACTATCCTATGTTCCTCCAATTTGTTTATAATCTCGTTCTTTATGTCTAAATCATGGACCCATTTTGATCTTATCTTGGTATACGGTGTTGAGAGTGTGGGTCCATGCCTAATTTCTGCCATTCTAATTTCCAGTTATCCAGCAGTTTTGTCAAATAATGAATTCTTATCCCAAAAGTGAGGATCTTTGGGTTTGTCAAACACTAAATTGCTATAGTTGACTATTCTGTCTTGTATAACTAACCTATTCCACTGATCAACTAATCATCTTCTTAGCCAATACCAAATGGTTTTGGTGACTGCTGCTTTATAATATAGTTTTAGATCAGGTACAGCTAGGCCACCTTCATTTGATTTTTTTTTCATTAATTCTTTTGAGATTCTTGACCTTTTATTATTCCATATGAATTTTGTTGTTATTTTGTCTAGATCATTAAAATATTTTCTTGGAAGTCTGATTGGTATAGCACTAAATAAATAGATTAGTTTAGGGAGTATTGTCATCAATTATTATATTAACTCGACCTATCCAGGAGCATGATATTTTTCCAATTGTTTAAGTCTGACTTTATTTGTGTGGAAAGTTTTTTGTAATTTAGCTCATATAATTCCTGACTTTCCTTTGGTAGATAGATTGCCAAATATTTTATGCTGTCGACAGTTATTCTGAATGGAATTTCTCTTTGTATCTCTTGCTGTTGGATTTTGTTGATGATGTATAAAAATGCTGAGGATTTATGGGGATTTATTTTATAACCTGCAACTTTGCTAAAGTTATGGATTATTTCTAATAACTTTTTAGTAGAATCTCTAGGGTTCTGTTAGTATACCATCATATCATCTGCAAACGGTGATAGTTTGGTTTCCTCACTGCCTATTCTGATTCCTTTAATCTCTTTCTTGACTCTTATTGCCGAGGCTAGTGTTTCTAATACAATATTGAATAGTAATGGTGACAGTGGGCAACCTTGCTTCACTCCAGATCTTACTGGGAAAGGTTCCAGTTTTTCCCTATTGCATATGATGCTTACTGATGGTTTTAAATATATGCTCCTGACTATTTTAAGAAAAAGTCCATTTATTCCTATACTCTCAAGTATTTTTATTAGGAATGAATGTTATCAAATCAAATTTTTTATCAAATTTTATTTTTTATCAAATTTTTATCAAATGCTTTTTCTGCATCTATTGAGATGATCATATGGTTTTTGTTAATTTGGTTATTAACATGGCCAATTATATTGATAGTTTTCCTAATATTGAACCAGCCCTGCATTCCTGGTATAAATCCTACTTGATCATAGTGTATTATCTTGGAGATGATTTTCTGTAGTCTTTTTGTTAATATCTTATTTAAGATTTTAGCATCAATATTCATTAGGGATACTGGTCTATAATTTTCTTTCTCTGTTTTCAGCCTACCTGGTTTAGGTATCAGTACCATGTCTGTGTTGTAAAAGGAGTTTGGTAGGACTCCTTCAATCCTAGTTTTTCAAATAATTTATATAGCATTGGGGCCAATTGTTCTTTAAATGTTTGGTAAAATTCACATGTAAATCCATCTGGTCCTGGGGATTTTTTCTTAGGGAGTTGTTTAATAGCTCATTCTGTTTCTTTTTCTAAGACGGGACTGTTTAGGATCTTTGTAGCGCAAGATAGTGTAAATAACTCGACAAACCCCCCAGCTGCACATTCGTCCTAACAAAGGCAGCTCAAAACAGAGTCCTCCAACCGTTTCCGCACTTTCGTCAGGAGTTACACAAACTCTTCCGGCTACTCGGAGCGCTTTGTCTCCTGGGTAACGTCTGCTTCCTGTTCCACTTCCGCCCCGGCGGGCCAATACAAAAGCACTTCAGCCCTTCGTCCCTTCCTTCCCGAGAGCCTTGGGCGGGCGTGTGCAGAGCTCTGGTCCCGCAGCTTTTTCCCTCAGAACTCTTTTTCCGTCTCCTCCCGTGTCTTTCGTGCCGCTGAAAAGCCGAAGAGAAGCCCGGCCCCGTGTGAAGCGGAGTTGGGAAGCTCCTCCTTTGCCGCCGTCTCCTCTTTCGCCGCCTCCGCAGACGCCGCCGCCGCCGCCATGGTGAACGTGCCCAAGACCCGGCGCACCTACTGCAAGAAGTGCGGCAAGCACCAGCCGCACAAGGTGACGCAGTACAAGAAGGGCAAGGATTCCCTGTACGCGCAGGGCAAGCGCCGCTACGACCGCAAGCAGAGCGGCTACGGCGGCCAGACCAAGCCCATCTTCCGCAAGAAGGCCAAGACCACCAAGAAGATCGTGCTGAGGCTCGAGTGCGTGGAGCCCAACTGCAGGTCCAAGAGGATGCTGGCCATCAAGCGCTGCAAGCATTTCGAGCTGGGAGGAGACAAGAAGAGAAAGGGACAAGTGATCCAGTTCTGAGCTGCCTCCAGCGCGCGCCCTCGGCTCCGGGAGAGAAACGATTAAAATGCTAAAGTTCCAGCATTTCTCTGCCTCTGTCTTGTGTTTGCGGGGTGGGGGTGGGTGGGAAGGAGGGGAAAGGGACAGGCTTGGGGGAGGGGGTGGCCCGCGTGTAGGGAGGGGGGTCGGTAGGAGCCGGGACAGGTGGGCACCTGGGAGTAAGGGATAATGAGGTGGCGGTGCAGTATTGATTACGGAACCGCGCAGAATTTTGGGAGTAAAGGAGTTCAGTTTAGGATACGTGGATTTGGGGATTTCTGGGACTTTTGAATATGGAGGGGGGGAGCAAATGCAGAGAAAATAGGAAATTCGTGGGAGCTGAGGAGAGATGTGGATGGAAGCTCAGAAGACACGCGCAATAGGTGGGTGCGACCTGGAGAAAGACCCCGGGAAGGAGACCGAGAAGTCGTCTGATGTGAAGAATCGGGGGCAGAAGAGACTATTTAATGAGAACAACTGCTGAAAGAGTTAAGTATCCTAATTTCCCGTTTTCGGCTTCCATGCTATAGGAAGGCTTTTCCCAAGCAAGAAAGCTCATAGATATTTTGGGAGTACAGGCTGGTGTAGCGTGGGCTATATCCAAGGTTGAATTGACCAGACCCGGATAGATGGAGGGGGTGAGGGGAAGAAGATTGGACTTGGGTACCGGGAGGATGATGGTGCCTTGTTTATTAATGAAGGGGCACAAGGTGGGGCTTGGGAAGGAAGGCAAGGCGTCCACTTTTTTGGACTTTTGGAATTTGAGATGTCTATGGGACATCCAGTATCTTGCTCAAAAGGTAGTGGGTGGGAGATTAGGAGCTCCGCAGGGAAACTAAGGGTTTAAGGATTAGAGGGGGAGGGGGGAAGAAATATTCTGTATATAAATAATTAGGTCTTTGGGAGCAGATGAAGTCATTAAATGTCTGATTTGAAGAATGCATGGCGTGTTACCTGGACAAAGATGTGAGGAGCAAATGAGAAGGACCAGGAGGCATAAGTGCCATGGGTGCTTTCCAGAAAAAAATACTGAAGGCATAGGTAAGATACTTTGGTCTCTTTTGTTATTGGGGGAAGAAAATGGCTTAAAACGTATTGTACAAAGTTTTTTTTTTTTTTTTTTTTTTAATTTGTTTCACTGTCATTCAGGCAGCAAGTAAAAATGGGCTACAAATACAGCAAAATAATGTTTTGGTCATGTATACTTATTGTGTATTTTTTATTTTTTTTATTTTATTTTATTTTTATGTTTTATTTTTATTTTATATTTTAATTTATTTTTTTATATTTTATATTTATTTTTTATTTTTTGTATTTTTATTTTATTTTAATTTATTTTTTATATTTTAATATATTTTAATTTTTATTTTAATATTTTATATTTTAATTTATATTTTATTTTTTATATATTTTTATTTTATTTTAATTTTATTTTATATTTTATTTTATTTTATTTTAATATATTTAACATCTACTGGTCATCCTGCCATCTAGGGGAGGGGGTGGGGGGGTAAGAGGTAAAAAATTGGAACAAGAGGTTTGGCAATTGTTAATGCTGTAAAGTTACCCATGCATATATCCTGTAAATAAAAGGCTATTAAATAAAAAAAAATAAATTATGTATATATTGAAAATAAAAAAAAAAAGGGCTACAAATACTGTTATATATTCCACTGCTAATTCACTGATGATTCCACTGCTCCATTGGGAGCTTTAACTTGCTATTAAGACTGGTTTGGCCCATCTTAAGTAGCGTGGCATCCTCACACACATACCCTGGGACTCATGTTCATGCAAAATTTGTCAGGGATGCTTCATCAGGTTATTCTGACATCACTAAATGAACAGGAATCTTTTTGTAAATATGAAATTAGCATGTTTCCAAATTTGGTTGTTTGCTTTTGATTCTTCTAGAGGGTGGTATAGTCTGAGGTTCTCCTTTCCACCTCTGGGAGATTAGACAGTAAATTAGCTTCTGGCATTCGGTAGAGACCTCTATGCTCTTTAGTTGTTCCTTGAAGTTAATTCATATAATTGTCTTTTAGGCTTATCAGGAGTTTTTAACCAGGTGTCAGGTTACTATTTATTTTTATATTTTATTGTCTTTTAGGGTTATCAGGAGTTTTTAACCAGGTGTCAGGTTACTATTTATTTTTATATTTTAATGACTATTTATAATATTCTTTGTTTCCTTTGTCTTTTATGTATTTAAAGATTCTGTGGAATTCACAAAGTTTCACTGAACCGCAGTGACAAAAAAGTGAAGAGCCTTTGTACTAGAGGATTTCCTCAGAACTCACTTTACTTTGAAGAAACCTGAAGAATTGTATGGAATGGGATTGAAAACTGTTATTAGCTCTCAAACTCATCCATAGAAAAGGACAATTGCAGAAGAATGAAAAGTGATTAGGTAAGAATTGTTTTTGAATGCTTTTTTTGAAAATGATATTGCAGCTGAACTACCAGTCTTCAGTACTATGAACATAGCCAAATGATTGAGAGGAATGGTGGGAAAACCCCAAAAAGTGAAAATACAAATCATAGTAGATTCCTAGAATTTTGAAATTATCCAATCATCTTACTAATACAACTTTTAAACTTACTAATACAACTTGTTTTTTTTTAGTGTAAGCCATGGAGGGAAGCATTAGAAAAATTAAATTTCTCCCTGGAGCCTAGACCTCATTGTAAACTGGCAACCAGTTGTATTCAAATTGATATGGATTGATGGGGAGTAATGCCTTAGTTTCAAAATTTTCATTTTTACTCCCAAATCATATATGTGCCTTGTCCTCTCCCTTTGGAACTTTTAAAAGAGATCCCTGCAGAGCTCATTCCTCAGGCTTGATTCCCCTATCCTGGAAGTCCTAGTTACTATTGGTACCTGGTAGAGAAAAGTACTCTCTGATTTCTTGCTCTGTATTGATCTTTTCACATAGGTGGGTATGCCTGACTTGAACATTTATAGTCTGAGTGGCAGCCTTTTAAGTGTGATATATCGAGTTCCTAGGTCCTTCAGTGGAGTCTGACTTGCATCAAAAAACAATTGAAGAGTTATTGATGATTGACGGGAAGAGCAGTCCAGACCCTTGTGTGATGCACCAGAATTCTTTGAAGTGCCTGAGACATCTTATGTGGCAGTTTCTGACTTAATCATTTAACGAAGCCAGCAGGAGGGAGTGACACTGGCCTCAATGAAACATTAGGCCCCAGCATAGGATTGAGTGAACACCTCCAATGCTTCTGCCAGGACAGGGTGGCAATAACAGTGCAGGCCCAAAGCAGCTCTCTGCATAAGGAGAGAACCCTTACTTCTAGTGCCTTTTAATTAGAAGCAGCAGGGAAGTGGGTAGAAGGTTATTTGTTCTATGTATCTATTTATATATATCTATAGAAAGTCAGGAAGACCTGAGATCAAATGTGGCCTCAGACACTAGCTGTATGCAAGTTATTTCACCTCTGTTTGCCTTAGTTTCCTCATTTGAAAAATGGGGATAATAATACCTGTTTCTTAAGGTTGTCATGAGGAATAAGAATTACAAAGCACTTAATACACAGTACGTTGAACCTAACAAGCACTCCATAAATGTTAGCCATGGTTTTCTATTTATCCTTAACATAACTTGCTTTGTATATATTTGCATGTTGTCTCCCCGTTATATTGTGAACTCCTTGGGATCAGAGACTTTTGCCTTTTTTTTTTTATCCTTAGCACTCCATATGTATATGGAATATATATAATAATTAATAATTGATCATGGTGGAGGATGGAATGCAACTTATCTCCAGCATAATAGAGGCACTGCTCATCTCTGATAAAAAGGCACAGTCAGATCAACACTGTTGAATAACTTGGTTGTCTAGTCTGATCTGCCAAAGAAAAAAGGTGAGCAGAAAAGTTTCAAAGTTTTCTAAGGTTTTCAGTTGTATATGACTCTTTGTGATCTTACATGGGTTGTGGTTTTTTTTTTTTTTTTTTGTTGTTGTTGTTGTAAAGATACTGGGGTGATTTGTCACTTTTCTAATTCAATTTATAAATGAAGAAACTGAGGTAGATAGGCGTTAAGTGACTTGCTCAGGGTCACACAATTAGTGTGTGTGACACTTAGTACTTAGAACATTAATACTCATATGGGTTATGTGTTCTTTATCCCTGAAGTAATCATTATTGACCTCTTAAGACCAGTCTTCTTTAATTGTTGAAGGAATTAGCTTGGCAGACATCTAAATCAATTAGTTGGTGTCTTCTGTTCCTAGGGATGAACTGCAATAATGTAGTTTGAATGAGGTTACAGATTGCAGAGCAAAGCTGATCCCCACGAATGATTATGGTACATAAAGGGAGTAGCAGAAAGTAAACCATGCAATAAATTATTGAGGGGGGCTTAGAAAAGGAGAATTCTACAAAGTCTACTGGGATCCCTGATGTGTAATGCCGGAAAAACTGAGCAAGACGGAGATTAGAGAACAATTTAATAGTTTATTAAATGGAGAGAAATACTGGGACCAAATGATCCATGTTTAGTCCCAGGGCTGAATGAGACTTATCATCTCAAAAGAATCCAGCCCTGAATGTCGGACAGCAAGACTCTTTTATAGGATAACAAGAACAATGTCATAATGGGGTAGGGAAGATCTGGATGGGGACAACCTAGTGGGGGGAGGTACTGGAGAGGTTACAGATATTCTAATGATGTCTAAAATGGATAGTAGCCCTTTATTTTGTCAGACACCAAGAAGGAATGATTATAGCCTAAAGATATAAAACCTTTATCTCATCAAACATTTAGAGGGAAAGGTTATAACCTCAAGCAGAGTAATTAAATAGGACAATTAGAGAAACTGGGTCAGGACATTAAAAGGGAACTGTGGCACAACAGATGTATTGAATAGGACACCAGAATTTGTAAAGATCAGTGGCCTTTTTTACAGGCTTTTTATTAGTCTTACGAAAATGAATGCCCAAAGCCTATTTTTACATGTATTTGGAAAAATAAAATCTTGTTTAAAAAAGATGAAAATAACTTTAAAAAGCATAAAGTGTTTGGAAGTTCTAATAAGAATGTACATCAGTCAAATTTAACTAGAAGTTTTATTTAAAGAAATAGATTAACTCGTTGCTATATAATAATAGAAAAGACAATACTATTTAAAAAATAATAAACATATAGGCTTGGCTTTCTAAAAACAATTTCTATATCTTGGCAATTGTTCATTTATTTATTATAATGATATTCTTTTTTAAAAAATTAAAGGTTTTTATCTGAATCAGATACGACAAGGTATTAGGCAGGAATGGAGAACCTGGGCCTGTTTGTGCAAATCAATATGACTGATTCTGATTAATGCTGGGCAGTGGGAACCCCTGGGGAATTGGCAAGACTAGTCGTTAATATGGATTTTCTCTTGCAAATAAGGCAATTTAGACTTATTCTGGTAGACTGGAGAATTTTGTTTCCTTGATTGATTTAGTAGAGTAGAGAGACTAATGAAATTTGTATTGGCACCTTCATCCTTTTCCTATTCAGAAAAGACTCTAAAAGTCTTAAGAGTAGTGGTCCAGGAAAAAATGGGATGGTGATTTTGTTACTAATCTATTTGGTTAATATTAAATAGGATTATATAGTATTAATATTATTTGCTGGCTGTGGTGTTCTCTTTTGTATAATATGATGTTCGTTCTCTGGGAGCAGGTTTCTTAGGGAGGTTTTCTGGAGGCAGCCTTAGTTTCAGTTCCAATTAATAATCACTTCAAATACAGTCAGGGATTAAAGTTCAGTCTCTTATACTGTCTCTTCCAAAATAGTCCGGTTAGTTTTCTTTGGTTCCGAGAGCTCTTGTTGCTAGCTTCAGCCTCCAGCTCTCTCTGAATCTTGGTTCTGTCCTACTGCAGATTAGCTTCTCAATCTCCTTAACTGACTGACCGACTGACTAAAGCTCTTAAAGGTGTAAACCCAGAGGTTGACTCCTTCTCTGAGAGAGTGGGATTGTGGGTTTCTGAATTGTGAATCTCTGGAACTTGTGAACTTTAATGTGTGAGCTCTAATGTGTAAATTCTCCCAAAAGTGTAAACCCTAAGCACACAAGCATTGTTTCCATCAACTCTAAGGAGTTAACACTTTGTAAGGATTCTAACAGCTGACAAAGTAAAGAGGTCCTTTTCCCATTTGCAGAAATTTCTAGAAATATAAATAAATTTATACACACACACACACACACACACACACATATATATAGAGAAATATATTACCAATTTGTGACCCACATATAATCAATTCTGAATTTCCAAATCATTATAGGAGTGTGGTTTGAATATTTGAATTTCTTATGCTGAATACACTAATAGGCTTTTTTTTTTTTGCTTCTCCCTTAGGTGGAGAAAATGTGTAGATTTTAAATTTGTTGCTTTAGTTTTTAAATTTTTTTCTCTTGTTTAAATCATCTTGAGCAAAGAAAGCTTTGCCTCAAGGAGACAGTAAACATGTAACAGTGGGGAATTTAATTTTAAGAATTTTGGTTGCCTGGCCAAAAGTGACTTTCTCTGAATGATTTGGCTCAAGTAAATTAGAAGCAAAGTTACCTAAAAGAAATTAAAATAGATCATTTATTTTTGAATTGTTAAGAAACTAAATTAGAAATGTTATACTTAGTAAAGTGAGAAAATACATAAATCTTTATGTTTCAGTTCTGATTATAAAAAGCAAAGATTTGCAACGAATACGAGATTTGTTATAATATTGTGCTAATTTGCAAAAAGACATTCAGTGGAGTAAAGGTGACTAGATCATGAAAACACTTGAACCATGGAAGCAGAGAAGCATGAATTTTCAAAAATATAGTACTAGAAATTGAAATGCTGAACCATATAAAGAAATAGAATTTTTTGATTACAACATTTGTCTGAATTAATCAGAATAATACATTTTTAAAAAAATAAATAGGTCAATAAATGTTAAGCACCCTACTATGTGCAGTCATTTTGCTAAGTCTGGGATTACAAAAAGAGTCAAAAGACAGTCTCTGACTTTAAGAAGCTCACAGTCTAATCAGAGATGAGATCTAGACATGAGTACAAAGTAAATTATATACTGGATGCTTAGGAAATAATTGAGAGAGTAGGCCTTAAGGGTTGGTTTTAGTAAAAGATGAGATTTTAGCTGGGAATTGAAGGAGGCCAGGAAAATCACAAAGTTGGAAAGGATTGTAGAAGTGGACATGGGAGAATCCTGGAAAGGTAGGAGAGGGTGTAGGCAAGGGAACTAGGTTTATGTGTGTGTGTGTGTGTGTGTGTGTGTGTGTGTGTGTGTGTGTGTGTTTGTGTGTGAGAGAGAGAGAAAGTGAAAGTGTGAGAGAGTGAGTGTGTGAGATTGTATCTTTACTTTAGGAAAATGACTTAGCTGAAGCTGAGTTGTAGGGGGGAGAGGTTTGAGGCAAGCCCACCCTTACAATAACTAGTCCGGGCACTAGGCAGAGGAGAAGAGGGCTTAGATATATTTGAAAGATGTTTCAAAGGTGGGTGTTAAAGATGGATTGGATGGGGGTGGGGTGACTTATTGAGGAGTCCAGGCTATTTAGGTTTAAGAGGGATAAGAGGCAGGAAAGATGGTGTTAGAAGTGAAGGAGACTATTCAGGGAAAGGAGTTCTATTTTGGACATACTTAATTTTAAGATGTTTACTGGACCTATAGCTTAATATATCTGAAAGGCAGTTGGTGATTATAGTGGTGTCATACAAATAGAAACAAGAGCCACTAAACTATATAAGGATCCCTGTGGTCTATGTATTGTTCTTTAAAATGTAATGGTTAGGTTTTATTGTATTTTCATTTATTTTGTTAAATATATGTGCATGTAGTGTCACAAGACTTGTATGAAAACCAAGTTTATTAAAAGAGAAATGAATATGCATGTGGAATCCAAAGGGTTTACAAAAATTTCACATTTTTCTAATAGCAGGACAAAAGGAGGAAGAAATGCCAAGAAAGGCCATGACATGGCAGGGAACATGGTGCAGCCAAAGTGGGGGAAAAAGACCACTCCCCATGAGAAGATGCAAGGTGATGGAAGCCTCATTCATTTTCCTTGGAACTACTACACTCTGAAGATGAGGGTCTGGCTACATAAATGTTACTTCAGTTTGGCACAGACTGGCTGGTGCCTGTTTATTTCCCAAGAACACAGGGAGTTTGGGGTGCAACAATAAATTATGTCAACTAGGGGGAAGCTTCATCCGTGAAACATTTGGGGCTTCTTATATGCTCTGGGTCCAGTGCGCCAGGAAAATATGGCAACTGAAAAAGACAAATTCAGAAGACTCCTTAACTACACACACACACACACACACACACACACACACGTCACCTTCTACATTTATTTATATTTATTTCTCAGTTTGCATTTTCTCCAGTATTCCTGATCTATATCTTGCAACAGGACCCAGGAGAGAAAGTGAAGGTGGTGATTTTGCACAGTCCTCCCTCACTGAAATTCAACTTACTCACATGTCACAGGTCACTTTCCTAATCAGTACTCTTCCAGAACAAAGGACAAACAATAACAATTTCCCTATTACATTTTAATTTGGTTTGAGCTGCATTTAGGAATGTATGTTTGATACCGCTACACTTATGGAGCAAATATGGAGCTTAATTAATATGTATGTGCTCTTAAAGGAAAAAAAAAGTGCAACTCTGCATATAATGGTATTAGCCCACTTAGAACCCAGGATACCTTTGATAGTTTTTCCCTCAACAACAAGACAGTAGAAAAAACAAGTGATTTGTCTCTTAAACTGATCAAGAAACAAGGCTTTCATTTTTGCTTCCAATCGATATCTTCAATGTGAGCAAAAATAAAATCCTAGGATTAAGGGCAACCAAATGGTACAGTGAATAGAGCAGTGGCCCTCAAGTCAGGAGGACCTGAGTTCAAATGTGACCTCAGACTTAACTGTGTGACTCTAGGCAAATCACTTGACCCCACTTAGCCCCAATTGCTTCAACCAAAAAAAAAAAAGTCCTTAAGTTAAGATTCTCTAAGCAGCAGGTAGAAGTGATCCAGCTTACCAGCCTTTCAGGACTAGGCTCAAACAATGCAATAGTTTTCTCACAATTCCCGTCATTGAATACTTATAGGACAGAAACTGGACCAGACCTATAATTGAATTGAAAGGGAACTGAATTAGATGTAGATTTGAGTCACAAGATGGAGTCAGTGCGATTAGTCAACATATTAGACATGTCTCAGAGCTGTCTTACTGAATGTTCAATCTAGTACTTGTTTTTGTTTTATTTTTTTTTTTAAGTTGTATCCAGATACGTGTTTTACAAACAATAAATTGTACTATATAGTTAAAATCTGGGAATACAGGAAAATTCACAATAAAAAAATTGCAAATTTAAAAAATTTTTCCAGGATTTCACTGAGGTCAGAGAAAAGGGAGGTTGCATGCATTCAAGGCTTAGAACTCGATATAGAGAACTATTTGGGAGTTTTTTTGGGGGGTGAGCTTAACAATTTCCAAATTTAAAAGTCTAATGTTCTTGTGGAAAAGTAGCTGGAGTTATAGTATTTAGTCTGGCACATTCCGTTATACAGCAATGGCACAAGATGATTTTATCTAATTATCCACCATGCCTAACATTTACTCCAAGCAGATGTTTTTCCCTAATGTATATTGAAATGAAGATTTAATTTATATCAAATTATGTCAATTTTTTTCACATATATACATAGAGGCTAGTAAATTTTCGTTAAAAGGTATTGAGACCATCTTCAAGACTTCTTTAGCTCAGAAAACTTAAGGCTGTTGACATCACTTCCTTTTCACTTAAATAAAAAACAGCTACAAGGACATTCAAATTCAAAATTGGCATAGACTTGTAGAACTGGAACATTGCTCATTGAACTGAGAAATAGGCAGTGCAGAGAAAGGTGACTTTGGATTCTCAGAGTGAGAAATGATAATGAGGCAGGAGAATAAAAGTCAGGATCATAACACTGAATAGAAGGAATAGAGGTAGTGAATAGTACAGGTGGTAGAGGTCAATGGTGGATGTGAACCAGCAAAAGACTAATGATTGGTGACTTGGTAAAAAAAAAAGTCATACTATTCTGAGAGCTCCCTTTGGATTTGCCTTTGATTCAAGCATTCATTTCTTTGGACATGGCTCCCTTCATCTCTTTGAAAATCCATCTAATGAATAGGTCTAAAGGGTAAAATAGGTCTTATGGGCTTGGACACCCAGTAAATCTATACTATGAATGACCAGCTGGATGATTTCAGAAAGGCCTGGAGAGACATGAACTGAGGCCGAGTGAAATGAGCAGGACCAGGAGATCATTGTACACAGCAACAAGATTATACGATGATTGGTGATCAAATTTGATGAATGTGGCTCTCTTCAACAATGAGATGAACCAAATCAGTTCCATCAAAAATAAAGAGAACCAGCTACACCCAGTGAAACAACTATGGGACATGAGTCTGAACCACAACATAGCATTTCCACTCCCTGTTTTTGTCCACTTGTATTTTCGATTTCCTTTTCAGGTTATTTTTACCTTATTTCTAAGTCCATTTTTCTTGTGCAGCAAAATAACTATAAATATGTATACATGTATTTAACATATACTTTAACATATCTGACATGTATTGCTCTATCTGCCATCTAGGGGAGGGGGAAGATTTTGCAAGGGTCAATTCTGAAAAATTACCCATGCATATCTTGTAAATAAAAAGCTATAATAATCTATACTAGACTTAGACTCCACGTTACTGGGACTTAATGCTCTTATTACCAGTAAGTAGATCAATTTGGTTCCTAGGAGAGGAGTTTTATTGTTTATCCAGGGATTCCCAATGTTGCCAGTGGGAGGAGAGAAGCAGTATCAGAGAAACTCTGGTTTAATCAAATAGCTTAATCAGATTCCAGAACTGATTTGTCTTTAAAAAAAAAAAAAAAAGTTTGTCTTCCCAGATTATGGAATGGGAAGAGCCATCAGGAAAAGGTTGGTTTTTACCAGACCCCAGTGTTCCTGTCATCCCTTTATCAAGTGAAAAGAATTTTTTTGCCAAGGGTAAACTATCAATGGATACCCATGATCCTATTTCATCCAGTCTTTCAGTATACTATGCTTTCTATTATTGCCATTATTCCTGTCAATTTATTGACTTTTCTCCTGCCTACAAACACAGATTTATCTCCCCCACATCCTTTAAGAACTCTTACTTGATTTCATTATCTCCAGTAGCTGTTTTATACTTATTTCCTTTGTTGATAAATCCAGAAAGCCTCTAAACTCAGTCTCCATGTCTTTTCTCTTTTAAACCCCCTGCAGTCTGGCTTCTGACTTTAATATTCAACTACAACAGCTTCTCCAAAGTAGCCTAATCTTCAGATTGACCTCTTGTCAACCAAACTGGAACCACTCTAACCTATCAGTGGTTGGAGCTACACAAAGCAGACCAGACAGGAGGCAGGACAAAAACAAGTTTATTTATTTATTTGCTGAGGCAATTGGGGTTAAATGACTTGCTCAGGGTGGAACAGCCAGGAAGTGTTAAGTGTCTGAGGTCAGGTCCTCCGGACTTGAAGGGCTGGTGCTCTATCCGAAGTGAGAAAAATGGTATTAACAGATACAAGGTCTCTCACCTCCCCACCCCCATTCGCCCACTAAGAAAGATTGATACTGATGATACTGGGGCCACTTATATGCATGAAAGGGATTGGTCTATAATACAAATAATTCTTAGATCTTGAGATAG
This sequence comes from Sarcophilus harrisii, assembly GCF_902635505.1. NCBI lineage: Eukaryota > Metazoa > Chordata > Mammalia > Dasyuromorphia > Dasyuridae > Sarcophilus > Sarcophilus harrisii. Next base: position 314,847,920 of record NC_045428.1, read on the forward strand.
TTCTTATAGTATTTTTTGGGACAATATGGTTGTTCTGGGGTCCCATGGGAACAGCCTTTATCTCAAAACCAGAATTTAGTAACAGGAACTGGGACTGAACATATGATGGATGGCACTGGGAAATTAGAGAAGCTAAATTCTCAATGAGTACTTGGTCTTCTTTTCTGCTAGGCAATACACTTTACCTGAGGCTGTTATCATCCTAATGCAAAGGATTAGTTATGTCTAACTCTGAACACCTGATAGCCTCACTGGGCCTTTGCTCCAAGAAACAAGGTTTCTCTGAAATATTTAACCTCTCTCTCCAGCCTTTATCACAATCACATTCTGGAAATTCCTATGTAGACTTTCCTTTTTTTTTTAAAACACTATTTCATTTTTCCAAATACATACAAAGAGTTTTCAACATTCACCTTTGTAAAACATTGTGTTCAAATTTTTGCCTCTTCCCCATAAGATATAGCTTAAACGTGCAATTCTAAACATTTCCATATTAATCATATTGTGCAAGAAAACTCAGATCAAAAGGAGAAAAAACAAGGAAAAAAAACCCTAGGAACAACAACAAAAAGGTGAAAACACTATGCTTTGATCCAATCTTTATAGTACACTGTTGTGGATGCAGATGGCTCTTTCCTTCACAAGTCTATTAGAACTGCTGTAAGTTTTCCTTGAAACTATTCTCTCCTGGTTTTCCTAGTATGTCTGAATGTTCCTTCACCTTTGCTGGAATTACATAGCCACTAATTTGTCCTCCAAGGCTGTGCTGAGACTTCTCTTTTCTCTCACTAAATAATCTCTTGCTCAGTTACTGAATTATTGTTCCGTAGGAAATGATGAAGATGCTCTCAGAAAAAACAAACAAACAAAAAAAACAACTTGGAAAGTCCTCTATGACCTCAAGCAAAGTGGAAATGTCCCATATAACAAAGTAATAACAATGTTTTGGGGATGACCAGCTGTAAGTGCTATTCTCATAGCAGGATCATCACTCTGAAGGACTTATGAGAAATTCTTTCTATATCCAGAAAAGGAACTGATTATGTCAATACAGATTGAAGCATTCTTTCTCTTTAAAAAAAACAAAACAAAAAAAAAAACCTTAAATTTTCTTGAGGGTTGTTTTCATTAGGATGAGAATCTGCTTTCTTTTACAGCTTGACATTTATGGAAATGTTTTGCATAACTTCACATGTGGTTTCTTAATTGCGGGTGAGGATATAAGGAAAAAAACCTACAACTCAAACAATTTAAAAACAAATGTAAAAAAAAGTTTTTTTTTTCCCCTGTTTGGAATGTAGCAGAGAAAAAATATTAAATAAAACGATTATTACCTCCATGCAGATGATTCCCAATTCTCTATGTTGACTCCTGGCTTCCCTCCTGAAATCCAATCTTCTACCATAAACCACCCCTTGGACCTCTTGAACCTGATATTCCAGACAATCCATATTCCATGGGTCTAAGGGGTACCTCACTCCCACACCCACCACCCATACCCAATTTGTTGTCAATGACTACTTGGGAACTTTTTAGACCGACTCCTCCACCATAGATCAGGAGGCCCATTCTTGGGGTAATATGCAGTAAGATCATAGGTAAAGGCAGTTAGGTGGCACAGTGGGTGCATAAGGCTGGGCCTGGAGTCTTCAGAGTTCAAATATGGTCTGCTGTGTGACCTTGGGCAAGTAAATTGACCATGTTTGCCTCAGTTTCCTCATCTGTAAAATTACCCGGAGGAAACAAAGGATTCCAGTTTCTTTACCAAGAAAACCCAAATAAAGCCACAAAAAGTTCAACAGGACTAAATAACTCCAAAGATTTCATCAAGCTTGCCATTTCTACCTCATCATCATCCAAAATCACTGATTGGAAGATAGGAGCCATGAGTTCCTATGAGCAGAAAGTTCAGCTCCAACATTTCATTTTTTAGCCTGCTTAGTGACTTTGGGACCTGAAGACTTCGGCCTTTCCTCTGACTTGAGCTCCTTAATAGAAGCTCTTTTTGATTTCTGTATCCTCTGTGCTTAGCACAGTGCCTGGCACAATAGGGGCTTACTAAAGTTATCTATTAAACTGGCAAAACTCTTTATAGATGTTAATCCTGGAAGCCAACTAGTACTCCCATTTTACAGATGAGGAAGCCAAGTCAAGAGGTTAAATGACTTAACTAGCTACTGGTCACACAACTAAATATCAAATCACATCTGAACTTGTTTTTGATCCCAAGTCCCAGCAGCACCTGGTTTCCTACTTAGGGAAATATTCATAGTAGTCCAAGTTTGGTCCAAGACTTTTCCCTTTCCCGAATGGCAAACGTAGTCCAAGGTGTCTATTAACTGCAACAAATAAATTTCTCACAAAAACAATAGGATTCTACTCCTTATTGTTTCTAATTGCTCCTCAATCTACTTAGCAGGGTCTTCCTTCACACCCACCTACCGCGCATGTCTTCGTTATTTTCTCTCCCCTCCCCCACCCACACATCCAATCCCTCCTCCTTCTGGGCTTTTGGAAGAGAAAGTCCCAGAAATCCCCAACTCCACTTCCCATTAACTTATTTCCCAAGTTCTGCTCCCCTCCCCTCGCCGGCCCCTACCTCCACGATACCCATCCCGCGTCTTCCTCCCTTCCACCCTCCTACACGTGAGCACCGCCTCTCCCCCTCCGCCCACCCCTCCCCCCCAACACAAGACAGAGGCAGAGAAATGCTGGAACTTTAGCATTTTAATCGTTTCTCTCCCGGAGCCGAGGGCGCGCGCTGGAGGCAGCTCAGAACTGGATCACTTGTCCCTTTCTCTTCTTGTCTCCTCCCAGCTCGAAATGCTTGCAGCGCTTGATGGCCAGCATCCTCTTGGACCTGCAGTTGGGCTCCACGCACTCGAGCCTCAGCACGATCTTCTTGGTGGTCTTGGCCTTCTTGCGGAAGATGGGCTTGGTCTGGCCGCCGTAGCCGCTCTGCTTGCGGTCGTAGCGGCGCTTGCCCTGCGCGTACAGGGAGTCCTTGCCCTTCTTGTACTGCGTCACCTTGTGCGGCTGGTGCTTGCCGCACTTCTTGCAGTAGGTGCGCCGGGTCTTGGGCACGTTCACCATGGCGGCGGCGGCGGCGGCGTCTGCGGAGGCGGCGGCAAAGGAGGAGCTTCCCAACTCCGCTTCACACGGGGCCGGGCTTCTCTTCGGCTTTTCAGCGGCACGAAAGACACGGGAGGAGACGGAAAAAGAGTTCTGAGGGAAAAGCTGCCAGAGCTGAGCGGAGCTCAGCGCGCGCCGACACGAGGCTCTCGGAAAGGAAGGAAGGAAGGGCTGAAGTGCCTTTCTATTGGCCCGCTCGGGGCGGAAGCGAACAGGAAGCGGATGTTACCCAGAGGGCAAAGCGCGCTGAGTAGTCCAAAGCTCTTGTAACTTCTGACGAAAGTGCGGAAATGCTCGGGGAACTCTATTCTCGGCTGCTTTTCTTGGGACGAATGTGCTGCTGGGATATTGGCGAGCTATTTACCCTAATGCTTGATTGGCGGAGATTGCTGCGGGTGGAGGCGGGCGTGGTTGCCGTAGCTTGCTCTAGGTCGCCATGGTGATGATGGTTTCGGAAAGCCTCGCTGTGAGACTAATTGGTTTGTGGTTGTTCTTAGAGAGAAGTAAAAAAAAAGGTATCATTATGTTAGAGTCAAATTGCGGTGTGTTGGACTGTGGCTGATCAGACCGATGGAGCTCGGGGTGCTCTGCCCCTGGAGGGACACAAATCATTCCTATGAACATTTGGGGCGGATTCTCTTAATTTGGCACATTTCGTGTTTTTTTCTGAGCCAATTCAGTTTTACTTCGCAGGCAGAGTACAGCATCTTCTCTGATGAGGGCTCGCCATGCTGGAAGCCAGTGTCTCTGTCACGCAGTCCTTTTCTTTTTTTTCTTTTTTTTTTTTTTAATTTAATAGCCTTTTATTTACAGGTTATATGCATGGGTAACTTTACAGCATTAACAATTGCCAAACCTCTTGTTCCAATTTTTCACCTCTTACCCCCCCCCACCCCCTCCCCAAAATGGCAGGATGACCAGTAGATGTTAAGTACATTAAAATATAAATTAGATACACAATAAGTATATATGACCAAACTGTTATTTTGCTGTACAAAAAGAATCAGACTCTGAAATATTGTACAATTACATGCAATCCTTTTTAAAGTTCTTAAAAGATACCTTGAGAATGCCCTTCTATTGTTTTTTTTTTCTGGCCACTTTGTGATCGCTTGCCCCGTGTGAGTTCCCCCCAAAATAATATTTCTAAATATATTATTATTTAATATATTTATTATAAATAAATATGTTAAAATATAAATCAGATACACAATAAGTATACATGACCAAACCGTTATTTTGCTGTACAAAAAGAATCAGACTCTGAAATAGTGTACAATTACATGCAATCCTTTTTAAAGTTCTTAAAAGATACCTTGAGAATGCCCTTGTATTGTTTTTTTTCCTGACCACTTTGTGATTGCTTGCCCCTTGTGAGTTCCCCCCAAAATAATATTTTTGACAAGCATACATTTGGCATTCGAACAGTGTGGCTTGCCCGACAGAGTTGTGTTCTCTGCAGTACAGTTGGAATGCTTAGCAGTTTATCTGAGAAAGGACCTTAGTGTGTGGTATCTATCCTGCCAGGGGATCTTTAGAATTTTCCCAAGATAATTAAGATAGAAGCAATTCTGTTTCTTGGCAGATATACTGTCTAGTTTTACAGGCACATAACAAGGATGTCGGCGCAAGGGCTCTGTAGACCTTTAGTTTGGTAGTCAGTCTGATACCTCTCCTCTCCCACACTTTCCTTTGGAGCTTCCCAAACACACAACTAGCTCTGGCAGTGTCTGTCACTCTTATTATCACTGTGTATATCCATGCAAAGTATTCTGCCAAGGTAAGTGACCTTATCCACAGCATTCAAAATTTCACCATTTGCTGTAACTGATGGTTCCATCTATGGATGGTGTGGTGCTCACTGATGGAGTACTTGTATTTTCTTAATGTTGATTATTAGACCAAATTAGCATAAGCAGCAGACAATTGATCCATACTTTTTTTGGATCTCAGCTTTAGAAGCTGAATCTGCACAATCATCTGCAAATAAAAAAAATCATGCAGCAACACTCCTTTCACTTTAGTTTTGGCTTGTAACCTTTTTAGGTTGACGAATTTGCCATCAGTATGGCAGCTGACTTTCATTCCATGGTTTGTCCTCATTGAAAGCATTTGAGAGCATAGATGAAAATGTCACACTAAAAAATGGGAGCAAGCACAATAGTTTTACACTCCATTGGTGAGTGGGAAAGCTAGAGAGCTTTGTCCATTGTTCAGAACCCAGGCATGCATTAAATTGTTGTAGTATGCCAATGAACTTCTATGGACAATAAAATTTTGACATAATTTTCCATAAACCTTTACAAATGACAGTATAGAAAGCCTTGGTCAGATCTACAAATGTTGTATACAGGCCTCTGTTCTGCTCCTGATATTTCTCTTGGAATTGTCTTCCGTAAATACTGTTTATCTTAAGTTGAAATCAATCTATTCCTATCTGAAGTTCCAACAGAAGAGGTTTTGAATGCATCAGGCTGTTTTCATGTGGCAAAGCCATCTTGCTAATTCTATTCCAGCTGAGATTTACAAGGTGTGGGGATCATTGCTCATTTAAAAAAAAAAAAAAACTGACTGAAATTTTCCAGATTACATGGCAAGAGGAGGTTATGCCCCAGAATTTCAAGAATACCTCCACTGTCCGTGGGGTAATGGGATTGCCCATTAAGATAAAGGGTATTTCTGTGACAGTCACCTGGGTGAAGAGGATGTGGGGGTGTCTCTCTCTTAGTCATTGCTGACAAGATTCTACTTGGCAAGCATCCCACTTGATAGCCTGATCTTACTTCTGGAAAAAAAGGTCATCTGCCTGAGAACCAATGTTCCTTCAGAAGGGTCCAGGGAACAGCTGGTTATGAGGCAGAGCCAAGATGGAAGAATAAAGACAAGGACTCACTGAGCTCCCCCTGGAACTGCTCCGAATTCCTTTAAATAATGACTCTGGACAAATTTTAGAAGGTCAGAACACATAAAAAGATGGGGTGGAATATTTTCCAGTCAAAGGCAACTTAGAAAGTTAGCAGGAAAGAGCTATGGAACCGGGATGGAATTCTAGCCATACCAATACAGCCCTAATCCCGGCACCAGCAAAGCAGGAATGATTCAAGGGATCTCTAAATCAACAGCAGTAAAGAGAGAGTTTTCAACATTCACCCTTGCAAAGCCTTGCGTGCCAAATTTTTTCTCTCCCTTCTCTTTAGCCCCTCCCTTAGATGGCAAGTAATCCAAAATGCATATTAAATTGAACAAAGTAGTGATATAAATTCATTGTTTCCTTTGGTCCCTTTCTGAACTTTTTGGTTTTGTTCTGTATGTTTTTTGATATTTTACTAATACTTTTGTTGTTACTGCTGCAATTATTGCATTAATTTCCACTTAGTAGAGAAGCTCTCCTTTGTTTAACAAATATTTCTCATTCTTCATCTTCAGTCTATCACTCCTTCTGCCAAGAACTGAGAGAGAGAATGTTTTTTGATTGAGCTTTTTTTTCTTTAATTAACTTGACCATGAACATTTCAATTTACAAAGAAGAATAAACAAGATTATATATGAAACTGGACTCCTTTAGATTCAGATTGTGTTTTTAAAAGTACATATTTAATATAATATTAACAAACTGCCCTGCTTATTTATTCCATCTTCCCAACTTCCTTCTGAATGTTTTTGTTTGATGCTCTTTTTTTCTTTTCTATTTTTCATTGCTATGCACCCCCCAGGCAACATAATATAGTGGATGGAATTTCTGGTTTCAGAGTCAGAAGATAAATTCAAGTCATGCTTGTGATACAAATAACCTGGGTAAGACCCTTAAAATGTGAGTGTTGTAGGCAGAGTGCTCATTTGAACTTATTAGAATAAGTTTCCTCATTAAGGATATCCTTATTGAAAAGATAGATCTTTGTTTCTTGAGGAAGTTTGGGGACTTTTCAGTTCCCCAATGGCTATTTAACCTACTCTATTCCTCTGTTTACATCAAATATATTGATCATTTCTAGTGTCTTCTCAGAATATATACATCAGTTGGGCAAAGCCCACCCCTCAAAATGCAGAAGAGTCTAAGCTGCGTTGAAAGCAGAAGTTTTTTTTTTTTTGTTTTGTTTTGTTTTTTAAGGAGGAAAATCATTCACTAGTGAGTGTGAGGGGTGGGCTCAGCAAGAGGTACAAAGGAGCTCACAGCCTAGGCTTTGAGAGCAGAGAGCAATTTATGTTTTAAATCTAAAGGGGAGGTTCAAGGAACTGTTAAGGTAAAAAATGGAAAGCCTTTCCTAGGAACAGGTGGAACACTGAAGCAGGATATTTTGCAGGAATAGTTGACCATTAAAGCTAGTTTAGGCCAATTTGGGGGATTAGGAGGGGAAGGCACAGCTCAGCAACTTCAATCATCACAGAGGGGTCTATTGGAATGAACTGGTTCCAGATTGGTCCCTTTAAGCAAAGTTAAGACTTATTCTGTGTCCAGTGGACCTGCCTAGTAAGGGAGCTCATAAAAAACAGATATATTAATCTCAGGCACTCTCACAAGTTGTCCCAAAAGTCTTAATTCAGATTTCAGTTGATATTTTTGGAATAGATACATACCCTGTATGTTGACTACTATTACATGCTGGGTATCCAATTTCTAGATTCCATAATCTGGAAATAGATGATTTTTATCCACTTGGTTTTGTATGTGAATGAAAAGACAATGTCTCTGAAAAGGGAATAGATCTTATAGGAGGTTCTGTGAAATACCAGGGCTTGAACCCAGTCATTGTCATCTTCAGATAGGAAATCTAGAGAACCTCGGCAGCTGCAGATAATCTTTGGTCTTGTTTGGGGTTTTGATAATGTTTTCTTCAAATTTGTTTTATCCTTCACTGCTTCTGTTGTGAGGCAACATTTCTTTCAATCCTCCATCACCCTCCCTGCAAAATTATATAAACTGATCTTGCTAGAAGAGAGCCAGAGTCCTGAGATCTAGGGTTAGGCCCTCTTCAGCTACTGTAGAAGCAGCTTCTTTCAGTGCAGGAGTAGAGTGCAAAGAAGGATTTTATTCCCCTTCCCTATCATCCCACCACAGGAAAGGGGTGGGGATTTGAAAGTGAATAAATGAATTAGTTCCAAAGCCAAAATTAAAGAGAGAGAAGAAAATGAGACTAAAAATTATCTATTTTTTATGTTTGCTGAGTAGGGAACTAGCTTCTCCTGGCTCAGTGCCTTATTCTCTTATATACAAACCTCTCCCCTTGAATTCCCACAGACCAAGGATTTACTGTGTCATTCAAAAGTATCAAGACTGTTAGCATTGAACTTTTCGTTTTTCTATACATTTCATTTCTCAAAATTTCCCACTTCTACAGCCTTTCCTCCACTCACTAAGCCATCCTTCATAATTTTCTTTGATGGGTTAGGAAAACCAACCCAGCACATCTTCAGGATCTGACAGTATAGTGTAATTCTGTTTAATGAAGCCAAACATTAAGTATGGATCAATTGCCCAGTGCTTATACAAAGTTTAAGTATGGTTTGTGAGGCAGACAATAGACATTTGTACCTTCTAAGATCTTTATAATGTAAATGGGACTGCCAACCTAAGAAAATTCAAAAGTGTTAGCAAATAGAAATCTGTTTTTTTTTTTAAATAATAGCTTCCTCCCCCCAAAATATATGCAAAAACAGTTCTCAATATCCACTCTTGCAAAACCCTGTATTCCAAATTGTCCCCTTCCCCTGGAGAGCAAGCAATCCAATATATGTTTTTTTTTTTGGTTTTTTTTTTTTTGTTCCATTGACTTTATTTTTTTTTTTAATAACTTTTTATTGAAAGAACCCATGCCAGGGTAATTTTTTACAACATTATCCCTTGCACTCACTTCTGTTCCGATTTTTCCCCTTCCTCCCTCCACCCCCTCCCCCAGATGGCAAGCAGTCCGATAAATGTTAAATAGGTTACAGTATATCTTAGATACAATATATGTGTGCAGACCGAACAGTTCTCTTGTTGCTCAGGGAGAATTGGATTCAGAAGGTAAAAATAACCCGGGAAGAAAAACAAACATGCAAACAGTTTACATTCGTTTCCTAGTGTTCTTTCTTTGGGTGTAGCTGCTTCTGTCCATCCTTGATCAATTGAAACTGAGTTAGATCTTCTCTTTGTCGAAGAAATCCACTTCCATCAGAATACATCCTCATAGAGTATCGTTGTTGAAATGTATAATGATCTCCTGGTTCTGCTCATTTTACTTAGCATCAGTTCATGTAAGTCTCTCCAAGCCTCTCTGTGTTCATAGAATACGACCAAGCCTGGTCGTTTCTTACAGAACAATAATATTCCATAATATTCATATACCACAATTTATTCAGCCATTCTCCAACTGATGGGCATCCACTCAGTTTCCAGTTTCTAGCCACTACAATAAAGGCTGCCACAAACATTTTGGCACATACAGCTCCCTTTCCCTTCTTTAGTATTTCTTTGAGGTATAAGCCCAGTAGAAACACTGCTGGATCAAGGGTATGCACAGTTTGATAACTTTTTGAGCGTAGTTCCAAATTGCTCTTCAGAATGGCTGGATGTGTTCATAATTCCACCAACAATGTATCAGTGTCCCTGTTTTCCCACATCCCCTCCAATATTCCGCGTTATCTTTCTCTGTCATTCTAGCCAATTTGACAGGTGTGTGGTGCTATCTCAGAGTTGTCTTAATTTGCATTTCTCTGATTAATAATGATTTGGAGCATATTTTCATATGGCTAGAAATAGTTTTAATTTCTTCATCTGAGAATTGTCTGTTCATATCCTTTGACCATTTATCAGTTGGAGAATGGCTTGATTTCTTATAAATTAGAGTCAGTTCTCTATATATTTTGGAAATGAGGCCTTTATCAGAACCTTTAACTGTAAAAATGTTTTCCCAGTTTATTGTTTCCCTTCTAATCTTGCCTGCATTAGTTTTGTTTGTACAAAAACTTTTCAATTTGATTTAATCAAAATTTTCTGTTTTGTAGTCAATAGTGATCTCTAGTTCTTCTTTGGTCATAAATTCCTTCCTCTTTCGCAGGTCTGAGGTAAACTATCCTATGTTCTTCCAATTTATTTATAATCTCATTCTTTATGCCTAGATCATGAACCCATTGTGACCTTATCTTGGTGTACGGTGTTAAGTGTGGGTCAATGCCTAGTTTCTGCCATACTAATTTCCAATTATCCCAGTAATTTTTGTCAAATGCATTCTTATCCCCAAAACTGGGGTCTTTGGGTTTGTCAAACACTAGATAATTAAAGTTGCAATCCAATATATGTTAGACATGTGCAATTTTCCTATACATATCTCCACATTTATCATGCTGCAAAAGAAAAATCAGATCAAAAAAGTAAAAAATTGAGAAAAAAGGAAAACAAAGCAAGTAAACAACAAAAAGGTAAAAATACTATGTTGTGATCCACACAGTCTCTACAATCCTTTTTTCTGGATGCAAATAGCTCTCTCCATCACAAGTCTATTAGAATTGACCTGAGTCTTAAAGTTCTGATTATGGGGGAAAAAAAAAAAATTGCGGGGGGAAGAGTTGGTTGGGCCTTTTACCTTTTTACTAAAATTTCACTTGGAATTCTAAGCATTATGGTAGCTACCACATTAAACACTTCTTGCTTTTAATGATTCCAGACAGGACTGAAAAGCCACTGAAAATACAGTCCTGTTTTTACTTTGGCTTTAAAAGAAATCTTGGTAGAGGAAGTGACACCTGAGAGAAGGCTTTGCAATAACTCTTAGGGTCTATACAGTTGAGAGATTTCATCTAAGGGGGTTGAAATAGAATAGTATGGGTAAGAACAGACCTTAACATTGGTATGGTAGAAAGAATACTGGATTTGGGGTTAGTTTTCTGAAACAAGACCAACATTATGTTATCCGTGGAGGCTTTCCCCAATGGGGGTTTTAATATATCTGGAGATGGTACAGGTGTCAAATGGGAAATTTTGGACAGTTTACAATACAGAAAAGTTTAGAAACTCTGAAATTCATTAAATATATATGTATTCTATATGTAGCTCAATACCATAAAAATTCAAGCTTCTCTGATACTAAGGGAGGGGCAAATTAAAACATTTAAAACTAAATACAAAATTAAAAAATAGAAAAAGAAAAGGTAAAAACAAATTAAGATATTGTCAAGTGCTTGGCAGAACATCAAGAAGGATTCAAAATATGTAAAAATAAATTTCCATTTCAAGAAAGCATATATAATGAAGAGATTATATTAGGACTAATTTTTTTTTACATGGATTTTCCAGATTGGGAGTGGGGGAGCACTAGGGCCCTCATCCTTAAAATGTGGAAGGGATAATTCTACTACAACTTTTATTTATTTTATTTCTAAGAAAACAGGCACCCTACAGCTTTAGGTACTTGTTGCATTCATATTATCTATCTTTCCTACTTCTTAGCTCCTTTGAGTTTTGGGGGTTCAGAAAGAGGGGTCACAGAATAGTCAGAAATATTTGCAAATATTACTTTTTAATCGGCATTTGCCAATCTTTTGCCCCGGTGGAATGGTTCTTTTAAGTAAGATGTGATCTTAATGGATAAGGAAACAGAGGGGCAATTAGTTGGCGCAATGGATAAAGCACCTCCTGAAGTCAGGAGGACCTGGATTCAAATTTGATCTCAGACACTTATCACTTCCTAGCTGTGTGATCCTGGGCAAGTCACTTAGCCCTGAGTGCCTCAGCAAAAAAAAAAAAAAAAAAAAAAAAGGAAATAGAAGCAACGGGTATGCTTTTGTATCTTGGACAGTACCTGTACAAAACACAATTTCCTATTAAAAATATAACAGCTTTTGACTATCATATGCTTATATAGTATGTCTTCTATAATTGTTTATCTGATTTTTTGTTTCTGACTCTAACAAGTACCCAGTAAATTTGTTATTTCGGTATTTGTTTAATCATATAGAAAAATTTTTTGAGTAAACAGAAGCAAATCTCTCAAAAATGACTGATGCTTTAAAAGAAAAGATTTCAGGACAAATGAGGAATATCCGAATCCATGATCAAAAGGCAAAGTAGAAAACTTCCGTACCCCCCCCCCAAAAAAAAAAAATCGAATTTCTACAGCTCCGTCATTTGACAAAACTCGAAATTATTTCTGAAAACTCTTTTCTCCTGTAGCTAGATCTTTCATGAGAAATGTATGTTGAAGGGCAAATGTTTTCTTGTAAGAAAACCTCCTTACAGTGCAAAACAAAGATGAGTTAAAGTAAAAATACACTCTGCACTCGGCAACAATAGTGATATTTGTTCTGGAAAGCAATACGCTTTTTCCTTAGCAACTGATCAGCGTTACGCCAAAGCAAAAAGAAAGCAGACAGAATCATAACATTAACAGCATTAGTTGACAACTTTTACCTACGTTGCAGTATGAGACCATATTCCTGCACTGTAGGCAAAAGTATGTCGCGCGCACGACAGCTATTTTTTGTCAACTCAAAGACCAGGGGAGAGCGCGAACGCAGTCCCCCACTACCACAAATTATGCAGTCGAGTTTCCCGCATTTGGGGAAATCGCAGGGGTCAGCCCATCCGGAGTGCAATGGATAAGCCTCGCCCTGGGGAAACCACCTTCGTGATCATGGAATCACCCCTGCCAGGTAAGTATGCTTTGCTCTCCCATGCTCGCCCTCTCCCTCCGCAGGCTCTCACATCACGCACACGGTCACTAACACAACACATCCCGCACACCAGCCTCCAGACCCGCAAACCGCACAAAACAAAAAGTATTTCTCTTGTAGAAGTGCACGCGCCGCCACCCTCAGAACTACACGTGCCGGGGGGAGAAAACCGGTCACAGAAAACGGGCACACAAGGGTCTCATCTGCATACTGCCTCCCTCTTGTGACGTCACTCACCCGGCCTCCCGGAGCCTGCCATCTAATAAGCTATCGCTCAAAGCAACTAGGAACTAGACAAAGACACGCTTCTTTATGCATCTATATGAGGATTTCTCCTCATCCCTCTGGGGCGAGGGCAGATCAGTTTTGCGGTTCGGTTGATTTACAATTTTGAGGGTCCTCGATTCTCCTCGCTTTTCTCCCTTTTTCCAAATCTTAGCACACTGTTACTTCTCTTCCTGCACTCTGTATAGTTCTGCCAAACTGACTTTGACAAGCTCCAATTCCTCTCTCTGGATCTTTGCTTGTCTCCCATACCTACAATGAACAATCTCTTCACTTCCTACCCTTAGCATGCCAATTTTTATCCTTCTTGTCTGTGCCTTCCAATAGAAAGATCCCCCTCTTCTTTAGTTTTCAATTTTTGGCTACCAGGAAAAGAATTATCATAAATATTTTTGCATATTTCAGTTCTTTTTTTCTGAGTTCTTTGGCATACAAAGGGAAAAAAAAGGATCATGGATCTCCCCCTTTTAAAAAATTTATTAAGTAAGCATATAAATTGCACAATATAGTTGGACCTTCCGAAATTTTTTGTTATATTTTTAATTTTAATTTTATTAACTTGCTGGAAAATATGGCAAGGGCCCAGTGGTTCAGCCTTAGGCTTACTGCAGTAATATTGGATCTGGGTCTATAATTATAGCAGTGAGTGATGGAGTAGGGGAAGAATTTACTCTCCCTCTATCTTAGGAAGACTGAGAGAGTTTCAAGACTAAAGTTAAGAGGAAGAAGAGAATAAGAATAGAAATTGGTTTCTCTTTCTGAGGCTACACCATGGGTAGCCCCCTCTAGCTAATGTTCTGACTCATATCCTTCCCTTTGACCAAGGGATTTCTGTGTTACCTTCTATGGCACCCAACCTGTCAGCACTGAGATTTGTTTTTATATACATTTCACTTCTAAAAATTTCTAATCCCCCTTTCATACACTGTAAGCCATGATGTATAACAAAAAAATTTTTTAAAAGTATAGGAAAATCAACCAACATAACCTTCAACATTTGAGAGTATATTGCAGTTCTATTTAATGCAGCAAACATTTCTTTATTCTGCATAGGTTAAGTGCTTTACAAAGGATGTATAGTGGGTGGAGTAGACAATGGAAAGCTAAAATGGTCCCTGCATTGTAAGAGCTTTATAATCTAATGGGTACTTTTTGACAAGTGTACATTTGGTATTTGAACAATGTGACCAGTCCAATGGGGTTGCACTCTGCCATAGCGTTGGAATGCTTGGCAGTTGAGTTTAAAAAAAAAAAAAAAAAAAAAAAAGGGACCTCAGTGTCTGGTATCTTATCCTGCCAGATGATCTTCAGAATCTTCCCAAGACAATTCAGATGGAAGCAATTCACTTTCTGGCGTGGTGTTGGTATACTGTCCAGGTTTCATAGGCATACAACAATGAGGTCAACCCAATGGTTCTGTAGATCTTCAGTTTGGTGGTCAGTCTAATAACACCTCTCCTCTCCCACAATTTCTTTCAGAGCCTCCCAAACAATGAGCTAGCTCTGGCAGTTCATGTGTCTATGTCATTATCAATGTCTTCATCCCTGAGAAGTATATACTGTAAAGGTAAGAGAACTTATCCACAACATTCAAAACTTCATCACTTGCTATAACTGATGGTTCTTCATATGGATGGTGTGGTGCTGACTGATGGAGTACCTGTGTTTTCTTGGTTTTGCTTGTTAGGCCAAAATTAGCAGGAGCAGTTGAGAATCAATCCCTACTTTGTTGCATCTCAACTTGAGTCTGCATCAAGTGCACAATCATCTGCAAACAAAAAAATCATACACCACTTACTCTTCAGTTTTGGCTTCTAGTGTTTTCAAGGTGAAGAAATTTTTTTTTTATTGAATTCTTTTATTTTTAAAACATATGCAAGGATAATTTTTTCAACATTGACCCTTGAAAAACCTTGTGTTCCAGTTCCCCCCTTGCCCCCACCCCCTCCCCTAGATGTCATGTAATCCAATATATGTTAAACATGTTAAAACTATATATTAAGAAGTCCAATATAGGCATACTTATTTATACAATTATCTTGTTGCAAATAAAAATCAGATCAAAACATTTTTTTAAAAAATGAGAAAGAACATAAAATTCAAGCAAACCACAACAAAAAGAGTGAAAATGCTATGTTGTAATCCACTATCAGTTTCCACAATCCTCTCTCTGGGTGTAGATGACTCTCATCATTACAAGATCATTGGAACAGGCATGAATAATCTCATTACTGAATAGAGCCATGTCCATCAGAACTAATCATCGTCCAATCTTATTGTTGCCATGTACAGTGATCTCTTGGCTCTGCTCATTTCACTCAGCATCAGTTCATGTAAGTCTCTCCAGGCATCTCTGAAATCATCCACTAAATTTCCAGTCTCTTGCCACTGCAAAAAGGGCTGCCACAAACATTTTTGTACATGTGGGTCCCTTTCCCTCCTTTAAGATCTCTTTGGGATATAAGCCCAGTAGAAACACTACTGTATATATATAGTAGTATATATAGTTTGATAATTCTGTGGGCATAGTTCCAAATTGCTCTTCAGAACAGTTCGTTCCGTTCACAATTCTACCAACAATGTATTTAGTGTTTCAGTTTTCCCACATCCTCTCCAACATTCATCATTATCTTTTCCTGTCATCTTAGCCAACCTGTGAGGTGTATAGTAATCTCTCAGAGTTGTCTTAATTTGCATTTCTCTGATCAATAGTGATTTAGAGCACCTTTTCATATCTAGAAATGGCTTCAATTTCATCATCTGAAAATTGTTCATATCCTTTGACCATTTATCAATTGGAGAATGGCTTTCTTATAAATTTGAGTCAATTCTCTATAATTTTAGAAATGAGGCCTTTATCAGAAACTCAAGGTGAAGAAATTGAGCATCAATGCTGTAGTTAATTTTGATTCCAAGCTTGTTCTCATTGAAGGGGTTTGACAATTCACACATGGTGGTCAGAGAAATTGATATGAAAATACTCTCAAGAACTTTAGAATCGATTGCATGTCATGGGAGACACTGGCATAGGACTACCCAGCATGGTGTATCCTCATCAAAAATGATGCTATTTTCTATAGTCAAAGCAAAATTGAATTAGCGAGCTAGAAACATGAGATGATGCAGTTACAGAAGCCATCCAAAAAGTTCTTAGGGACTATATGTCTGACCTGTGGCAAAACATTCTGAGACAGTATTGACTATCAACCACAGCTGGACACACTAACATAGTTATGTTGGTTATCTTCCAGAATGAAGGTTTTACCACTAACCAATCTAATTATGTGGTGGGGATAGGTTTTTGTATCATTACACACATACATAACTTATAATAGAATACGTAGGACACATAAGAATTCAGTACCGCTGGAGATTTGACTAAAAAACAATTTTCCACCTAAATTTTTAGAAATCGTATCCCATAGTCTCAGTCTTGTCAAAACTCAGAAATCGTATCCCATAGTCTCAGTCTTGTCAAAACTCGGGAGAGCAAGTAAACACTTGTTTTAAAATGTCCTGCGATACTCAACGTGGAACACCATAAGTCAGTGGCAATCATATTGCACGTTTTGTTCGAAGCAAAATGCCCTAAGCAAGAAGGTAAATCCTCTTATATTAGCACATGAGAATCAGGGGAGAGCGCGAACGCAGTCCCCCACTACCACAAATTATGCAGTCGAGTTTCCCGCATTTGGGGAAATCGCAGGGGTCAGCCCATCCGGAGTGCAATGGATAAGCCTCGCCCTGGGGAAACCACCTTCGTGATCATGGAATCACCCCTGCCAGGTAAGTATGCTTTGCTCTCCCATGCTCGCCCTCTCCCTCCGCAGGCTCTCACATCACGCACACGGTCACTAACACAACACATCCCGCACACCAGCCTCCAGACCCGCAAACCGCACAAAACAAAAAGTATTTCAATCCTAGCAACATAGTAATTACGACCCTGTGACAACTCCGATCTATGTTTTCCAAAGGGAATAACTGTTTGGAAAATACAGACCCTAAAGACGCTTCATCTGCATATTGCCTGCCCCCTTTTGACGTCACCTACCAAGGCTGCTGGAGACTGCCTACTAACTAAAAGGGAAAACTTGGACAAGGAAATGAGTTGAATTGTGCCTGCTTTAGCTGATCTCATGCCACATTGTTTTTCTTTGATTTTACTTTTACTTTTTATTCGGTTTTTTTTTTTGTCAAGCCAATCAGAAATTGCATTCAAATGAGTTATTCAGTTTTCTTTATTCACCCCGCTTCAGCTCTACGAATCCGTTCCAGCGCAAATCATACTTCTCTTAGGACGTTTTTTCTATCGCTACAATACTAAAACCTGACAGTGAAATCTTGAGATCAGGGCATCACCCTCGCCTGGACAGTTGCAATAGTTTCCTGTTTGTTTTCCCTGATTCTTGTCTTTCCCTTCTCCATCCATCCTCCACTGTTCTGTCAAACTGATTTTCCTGATTTATGGCAGTCCTGTAAAAGTTCCTTTCTAATTAAGCAGTAGTTGTCTGCTTAGATCTCTGTATATCTACTAGGAAGCACTTTCTGGTCGCTAGGGTCTTCCCAGGCTTCTCTTGGTTTGATTTAGAGTTTAAAATGTCATGAAACTTATCATATAATAGCCACACACTTAGAAAAATTGACTTAGTTGCTCCCATTTCAGTAAGATTTGTGTCTCTTTCCCAACTTTACAATTTAAAGCAATACTCAGGTTAGAGTACTGAATATAATTGTAATTAAATGGTGGAACATAAAAAATTCCAGTCACTCTTTACTCTCTGGTTCTCTGGTTCTCTGCTTCCTACTTCCCATTCTTCAGCTGGGTATTCTCAGTGAACCTGACTGACCTTTTGGTGAGCATGTTTCTGCATTCCACTACCAAAGTCAACTAAAAAAAGGGGAAGAATTGTCTTATTAACATTCTCTCCAGCTCCTAGAGATGTAGTAAAAAAAAGTCATCAGGAGAAAATTTATCCTAGACTTTCCCCAAGAGCAAGAGCTTATCCATTTCTGAAAACAGAGGTACTTGTCTCTAAGAGCCCAGACTAGTAAATTGTATAGTTATCTGCAAGGCAAAAAAAAAAAAAAAAAAAAAAAAAAAAATTCTTCCCTATCAGAAATACATAAAATAGATTGGCAAAAGGGTGGAGAAGTTTCTTTCTCTAAGCATGGGCAATTTTCTTTTAAGATTTCTTGAAATGTGATGTCTAGGATCTCTCTCTCTTTTTGATTATGACTTTCAAATGGTCTAATGACTCTTTAAAAAAAATCTTTATTTTCAAAATATATGTAAAGATAGTTTTCTTTTTTCTTTTTGCAAAATATATGCAAAGTTGGTTTTCAACATTCACCCTTGCAAAATCTTGTGTTCCAAATTTTTTCTCTTTCCCTTCTCCCCACCCCCTCCTCTAGAAGGCAAATCTTCCAATATATGTTAAACATGTGTGATTCTTGTATACATATTTTCACAATTATCATACTACGCAAGAAAAATCAGATAAAAAAAAGAAAGAAAAAAATGAGAGCAAACAACAACAAAGTGCAAGTACTACGTTGTGTGATTCACATTCAGTCTCCCACAGTCCCTCTTTCTGGATGCAGACAGCTCTCTCCAGTCACAAGAATTGGCCTGAATTACTTTATTGTTGAAAAGAGCCATATCTATCAAAATTGATTGTCACATAATTTTGTTGTTGCTGTGTACAATGTTTTCTTGGTTCTATACATTTCACTTACCATCAGTTCATGTAAGTTTCTCCAGGCCTCTCTGAAATGAAATTGCTAATTGTTTCTTATAGAATAATAATATTCCATAACATTCATATACCACGGTTTATTCAGCCATTCCCCAACTGATGGGTATCCATTCAGTTTCCAGTTCCTTACCACTACAAAAAAGGCTGCCACAAACATTTTTGCACATTTTTTTTTTTTTAATCTCTTGGGATACAGTCCCAGTAGATACAGGCCCTTATTCTCAAAGAGAACCAATGACATCACCAGAGTGTTGTCTTGACTTGTATGTGACAGTTATCAGTTGTCTTCTTCAGTCAATGGTAAGATAAAAGTCGATTGGTGCCCAGGATGCAGTGGAAGACCTTGACCTTTCTAAATTAAGGCTTTAGTTTATCTGAAGCAACACCCATTCAATGATTAAGGGTGAGCACTGCCACAGAAAAAAACTCAGGTTGGACACAAATTCAATTACGATTTCTGGGAGAGCTGAAGCAAGAGATTTTTTTTTTTTTTTAAATGAGAACTATAGAGGAAAAGTATAACGAAAAAAGTTTGAAAGGAAATGAAAACTATAAGACAAAGAATTAGAAAGGAAATTGACAATTTGTCATACAAGGTTCAAAACTTTGCTTAAAAAATAAATTTTCTGTATGACCTAGCTGCCTCAAATGCTAGGAGATACAAAAACATTGCAGTGGGGGGTTCAGTAGTGCTTATTCCCTCTGCTGCAGATAAAATCTATAGCTTATATTGCTCCAAAGTAGATCAAAGGTGCTTCCCATGTTTTGGTGGGTGGTGCCCTATCTCTCTGCTTTTCAACAAAATTTCCTTACTGCTAGGTATGCAGAGCTATAACTTGAAATTCTTTCAAACGAGAAAAAAGAGTTGATTGGGATAAGGGGTTATGATGATGGCTCAAAGGACAAGCCAACCCATGTCTGTGGCTGTACTAGGAGAGTGGCTAATGCATCCTCTAGAAAAGGTGGGCTATATTCCCATGCAGAGTTATTTCCATGGACCCCAGAATGTCTTGACAGTGGAATTCTAGGGATAGCAATCTGGGGCCAGATAAGGGAGTAAAATTGAAGTATGTAGTGTAGGCTAAAAAGAGGCTTGTGTGAAAAAGAACTGTACAAAGATTGTCATAGAGAGAGAAGATACCTTCTAGTTCAACCTCTTTATTTGAAAGATGAGGAAACTGAAGCTCAAAGAGGTCAGTGGATTTGATCAAGATTATGCAGGTAGTGAATGGCAGAGCCAGGATTTGAATTTGTGCTCTTTTCACCGTGCTACTGCTGCTTCCTACACAGTTGATTCAGAAATGACTCATATTTCCCATCTGTTGTAATGTAATAGGCATATTTCATTTAAAAAATATCACTAAAGGATCATCTTTTTTTTTTTTTTTTTTTTTTTATTTAATAGCCTTTTACTTACAGGATATATACATGGGTAACTTTACAGCATTAACAATTGCCAAACCTCTTGTTCCAATTTTTTACCTCTTACCCCCCCACCCCCTCCCCTAGATGGCAGGATGACCAGTAGATGTTAAATATATTAAAATATAAATGAGATACACAATAAGTATACATGACCAAAACGTTATTTTGCTGTACAAAAAGAATCAGACTCTGAAATATTGTACAATTAGCTTGTGAAGGAAATCAAAAATGCAGGTGGGCATAAATATAGGGATAGGGAATTCAATGTAATGGTTTTTAGTCATCTCCCAGAGTTCTTTTTCTGGGCATAGCTAGTTCAGTTCATTACTGCTCCATTAGAAATGATTTGGTTGATCTCGTTGCTGAGGATGGCCTGATCCATCAGAACTGGTCATCATCTAGTATTGTTGTTGAAGTATATAATGATCTCCTGGTCCTGCTCATTTCACTCAGCATCAGTTCGTGTAAGTCTCTCCAGGCCTTTCTGAAATTATCCTGTTGGTCATTTCTTACAGAACAGTAATATTCCATAATATTCATATACCACAATTTATTCAGCCATTCTCCAACTGATGGACATCTATTCAGTTTCCAGTTTTTAGCCACTACAAAAAGGGCTGCCACAAACATTCGTGCACATACAGGTCCCTTTCCCTTCTTTATAATCTCTTTGAGATATAATCCCAGTAGTAACACTGCTGGATCAAAGGGTATGCACAGTTTGATAACTTTTTGAGCATAGTTCCAAACTACTCTCCAAAATGGTTGGATTCGTTCACAACTCCACCAACACTAAAGGATCATCTTAAGGCAGGAAGTGTAGCCTCCCCTTCTTTCTCTCTCTCTCTCACATATTTACTCACCAAATGTTACTCATTTATGTAATTTTGGGTGATTGACTGATTACAACAAAATTTCATGTTATAATAGGATTTGGTTAATATATATTAATGGTATTAATGAGTTTGGTTGGTACAGCATTATGTAAATGTACACAAATGATATTATAATTTTAAAATTGATATTTGGCACTTAGGACAGTGCCTTGCATTTAAATAAATAATAGTTATTTATAATGGTGCTTTAAGGTTTGCAAAACATATTTACAAATATTGCTGTCATCCTCACAGCAACCTTAGAAGATAGGTACTAATACCATTTCCACTTTACAGATGAAGAAACTGAGGCAGACAGAAGTTAAGATACTTGTTCAGGGTCATGTAGCAAGTGAGTATATGAACTGGTATTTGAATTCAGGTCTTTTGGTACCATCTTCCCACTATATTCACTGTGCCACCAGCTGCTTCTTAATATATGATTTTTGAATTAAATCTTTCTGAGTCCTATGAGGAGTTTGAGAAGAGAAAAATGACTGGCTTTTAGCTGGAGAAAAGGCAGGATCAAGGAAAGATTCATTACACACCCACAGGTAGCATCTATAGGAAGTTCCTCTCTAGGAGTTCTCTATACCATACATATGCATATATGTATGCACATAGTGCATACATACATACACAGTATGTATATGTGTATGTATATCATACATACATACATCTACGTATCATATACGTAGATATATAAATATATGCATATATGTGCTTGTGTATGTCTTATATATCTTACCTCCGTCCCTGATTCCCTTTGCATACTACTGACTGTCAGCTCTATGAGGATACAGATCTTTTCTTAATAAAGCTTTTTATAAACATATGCATTGATAGTTTTCAACATTCACCCTTGTAAAACCTTGTGTTCCAAATGTTTTTCTTCCTCCCTTTCCCCAAGCCTCTCCCCTAGACAACAAGTAATCCAATATATATTAAACATTTGCAATTCTTCTGTACATATTTCTATAATTATCATGCTGGACAAGAAAAATCATCTAAAAAAGGAAAAAGGAGAGAAATAAAATAAAATGCAAGCAAACAACAAAAAATGTGAAAAGTGATTCACTCATTTCCCCAATTCTCTCTCTGGGTGCAGATGGCTCTCTCCATCACAAGACCATTAGAACTGGCCTAAATTACCTTGTTGTTGAAAAGAGCAACGTCCATCAGAATTGATCATCATATAAACTTGTTGCTGTGTACAATGTTCTTTTGCTTCTACTCATTTCACTTAGCATCAGTTCCTGCAAGTCTCTCCAGGCCTTTTTGAAATCATCCTGCTGCTCCTTTCTTATAGAATAATGTTATTCTATAACATTCATACATCATAAGTTATTCAGTCACTCTCCAACTGATGGATATTTATTCAGTTTCTAGTTCCTTGCCACTACAAAAAAGGGCTGCTACAAACATTTTTGCACATGTGGGTCCTTTTCCCTTTTTTATGATCTCTTTGGAATCCAGGGCCAGTAGAGACACTGCTGGATCAAAAGGTATGCACAGTTTGATAGCCCTTTGGGTATAGTTCCCTATTGCTCACCAGTATGGTTGGATAATTTCACAGTTCCACCAACAATATATTAGTGTCCCAGTTTTCCCACATCCTCTCCACCAATCATCATTATCTTTTCCTGTCATCTTAACCACTACACTTAGTGTATAGTGGTACCCTAGAGTTGTCTTAATTTACATTTTTCTTAATATTAATTATTTAGAGCATTTTTTCATATGACTAGAAATGGTTTTAATTTCTTCATCTCAAAATTGTCTGTTCATATCCTTTGACCATTTATCAATTAGAGAATCGCTTGTATTCTATAAATTTGAGTCAATTCTCTATATTTTAGAAATGAGGCCTTTATCAGAATCCTTGGATATAAAATTTTTTCCCCTGGTTTTCTGCTTCTCTTCTAATCTTGTCTGCATTGGTTTATTTGTACAAAAAATTTTAAATTAATATAATAAAAATTATCCATTTTGTATCCTATAATATATATAGTTCCTTGTTTTTAGCTTTATGTCTTTCTCAGTTCCTGGCACAATACATATTTATTTGTGATAATATTTGGTCTTCACTCAAGTTTTATTAAATTGAATTCATATCACAAAAATAACCAGAGCTTACACATATAGAGATCTAAGGTTCAAAAAACACTTTCTTTTACAAATATCTCATCTGATTCTTACAAATGATTCCATGGGGTATATTCTACAAATTTTATTCCCTGTACTTTATAAATGAAGAAATTGAGATTTATATGGTTTAAGTGGCCTGACCTGGGCCCTGAAGAAAGGGAAATATTATCTTTTGTAGTGAGCAATAGATTTGGATCTCAAAGCCTAGCTTTTATATTTGTATGGTAGGGGGCAAATGCCATAAATATTCAGAACTTCTCTATATATTTTAGAAATGAGACCCTTAAACGTAAAAATGATTTCCCAATTTATTGCTTCCTTTCTGATCTTGTCTGCATCAGTCTTGTTTGTACAAAACCTTTTTAACTTAATATAATCAAAATTATCTATCTGGTGTTCAATTATGAGTTCCAATTCTTTGGACACAAATTCCTTCCTTCTCCACAGATCTGAGAGGTAAACTATCCCATGTTCCTCTAATTCACATGTAATATCACTATGCCTAAATCATGTACCCAGTTAAATCTTATCTTGGTATGTGGTGTTAGGTGTGGTCCTAATTTCTTCCGTACTAGTTGCAATTTTCCCAGCAGTTTTTGTCAAATAGTGAGTTCTTATGCCAAAAGCTGGGGTCTTTGGGTTTGTCAAATGCTAGATTGACTATTTTGTCCTGTGATCCTAATCTATTCTACTGATCAACTAGTCTGTTTCTTAATACCAAACTAGTCTGTTTATAATACAATTTTTATAATACAAACTAGTCTTAATACCAAACTAGTCTGTTTCTTAATACCAAATGGTTTTGATAACCACTGCTTTATAATATAGTTTTAGGTCTGGCACAGCTAGGCCACCTTCATTAGCAGTTTTTTCATTAATCCCCTTGAAATTCTTGAATTTTTGTTCTTCCAGATGAACATTGTTACTATTTTTTTCTTGACCTATAAAATAATTTCTTGGGATTATCCTATCCCTGATTAGTGGATTTGCCTATCCATTAGCACATGATATTTTTCCAATTGATTAGGTCTGACTTTATTTGGGTGGAAAGTTTTTTGTAATTGTATTCATATAGTTCCTGACTTTCCCTTGGCAGGTAGATTCCCAAATATTTTATACTATCGACAGTTATTTTGAATGGAATTTCTTTTTGTATCTCTTGCTGCTGGACTTTGTTGGTAACATATAAAAATGCTGATAATTTATGTGGTTTTATTTTGTATCCTGCAACTTTGCTAAAGTTGTGAATTGTTCTAGTAGTTTTTTAGTTGATTTTCTAGGGTTCTCTAAGTATACCATCATATCATCTGCAAAGAGTGATAATTTGGTTTCCTCATGACCTACTATAATTCCTTTAATCTTTTTTTCTTCTCTTATTGCCAAAGCTAACATTTCTAATACATTGTTGAATAGTAATGGTGATAGTGGGCAGCCTTGTTTCACTCCTGATCTTATTGGGAATGGTTCTAGTTTGTCCCCATTACATATGATGCTTGCTGATGAGTTTAAGTAGGTGCTACTGATCATTTTAAGGAAAAGCACATTTATTTCTATACTCTCTAGTGTTTTTAATAGGAATGTACCAATAGCTTTTTAATTGGAATTCCTGCCTCATGTTTCTTCCTGTTCTAATTCATCTTCTGCTCAGCTGCCAAAATGATTTTGCTAAACATTAGCTCTTATTATGCACATCTCCAAAGGCTCCTTTAGGATCAAAAATAATTTGTTTTGTTTTTAAAGTTCTTCACAAACTGACCCCTTATCTTTTCAATCTCTATAGATTTCTGTCCTCAGTAGTCACAGTAGTATGCTTACTGTATATGTCACTATAGTTAGTGCTCCCTCTCCAATATAAATGCTAGGTGGTGTTATTATAACTACTATTATCTTTTAAATAAATAATATTTTTTTTCTTTTTTTTTATTTAATAGCCTTTTATTTACAGGTCATATGCATGGGTAACTTTACAGCGTTAACAATTGCCAAACCTCTTGTTCCAATTTTTCACCTCTTACCCCCCACCCCCTCCCCTAGATGGCAGGATGACCAGTAGATGTTAAATACATTAAAATATAAATTAGATACACAATAAGTATACATGACCAAAACATTATTTTGCTATACAAAAAGAATCAGACTCTGAAATCTTGTACAATTAGCTTGTGAAGGAAATCAAAAATACAGGTGGGCATAAATATAGGGATTGGGAATTCAATGTAATGGTTTTTAGTCATCACCCAAAGGTCTTTCTCTGGGAGTAGCTGGTTCAGTTCATTACTACTCCATTGGAAATGATTTGGTTGATCTCGTTGCTGAGGATGGCCAGGTCCATCAGAACTGATCATCATATAGTTTTGTTGTTGAAGTATATAATGATCTCTTGGTCCTGCTCATTTCACTCAGCATCATTTCGTGTAAGTCTCTCCAGGCCTTTCTGAAATCATCCTGTTGGTCATTTCTTACAGAACAGTAATATTCCATAATATTCATACACCACAATTTATTCAGCCATTCTCCAACTGATGGGCATCCATTCAGTTTCCAGTTTCTAGCCACTATAAAGAGAGCTGCCACAAACATTCGTGCACATACAGGTCCCTTTCCCTTCTTTATGATCTCTTTGGGATATAATCCCAGTAGTAACACTGCTGGATCAAAGGGTATGCACAGTTTGATAACTTTTTGAGCATAGTTCCAAATTACTCTCCAGAATAAACCTCAGTTGTTGAGGTAACATTGCTTATATTGGGGAGCAAACTGTTTAATAAAGGTGAAGAAATAATTAATAGAGTGTAGGGTTTCTTTTTAAAAAAATCTTTTTTTGGCTTTTGGGTTAAATACTATGTTTATTAGTATTAACTACTATATATGTTTCTTTTGTAAGTGATTTTCTTTGAATGGACTTTTGTAGTCAGAAAACTTGAATTCCCTTATATTAATTTCTTAAGCATGCTAAAGCCCTGAGGTGGTCTCTAAATAGTGATAGTTTTGAGTTATTGCTATTATTGAGGAGACTTTAGAGCCATTATTTCTCTCTAGTTTTTCATTCACTATTATTTCTGAATATTCTTCAGAAAAAAGTTGATCTGGCTGGCTCTTTGAGTAAAAAAATGCATTATTGCAAACATTAGAATTTAGTCTTGCTAAAACCAATGAATGTAATGGGCTGAGGTTTGAGTTGATACACTGAGGTCCCAAGTACGTGAGGCTAAATAGTAATTGAGCTATACTCTATTAATATACATGATTGGATAAAGAATGGCCCCCGCCCAAACTATAAGGAAGATAATAAAGCAAAAGCACTCAGCAGAGAGCAGCTTAATTTTTTAATTGTGACAGTTTTTTAAGAATACAAAAGCCATTTTCTGTAGAGTACAGACTAGCTCTCTGGAGGGCCTCAGTGTCAGCCAGAGTCAGGATAAATTCTTGGTCCTTCAGGGGGAAAAGTGAGAGAGACAGCCAAGCAGAATCCTGGATTTGGGAGTCCGGAGTCACCAACTTCCCTCCTCCTCATCCTGCCTCCAATCTGGCCTCTTTCCCTCCACCCTCCAATCCTTGCCTATGATTATCTTAACACCAAACATTCAGCAAGCACCAACAGTGAGAAGAGCCATTTATCCAAACATATGCTAATAGAGTCATTGTCTCAAATCGAAGAGGTAATTGGCTTTAAATGCTAAGTTGTCTGATTCAAGCATACCTTTTTGGAGTTTCAGCCCTCTACATCTCCTGCTTTCTTTTGTTGTAGAACACAGTGATCATGTCTTCTCTGACTTCTCAGGGAGGTGAGAACCCCAAAAAGGAGGTGATCATGTCCTCCCTGACTTCTCAGGAAAAGAGATGAAAAACACCAAAGAGAAGTGGGGAGTCAAGCCAGATATTGTTAGCAGGTTTCTGAGATGAAGGGTCTTACTAGAAACAAGTATGCACAAACCCATCAACATGGGAGGTATTACACAAACACTTTCTAATCTCTATCTTGCCTCAGTTTCTCCAGCATTACAAACCAATAAAGCATAGGCTAGTAGTGATGACTCTCCCCACAGCCAGTGCAGGCTCAATGTGGTATAACAAACATGAATTGTATATGCAAGTAGTGATATAACAAACAATATGAATCAATATGGTATTGTAAAAGATTTCCAAAAGTCCTACAAGGAGGGTATGTAAATAACAATTATACATATGCCTCTTTCAATTTTTTTTTTTTTTTTTTTTTTTTTTTTGCTGAGGCAATTGGGGTTAAGTGACTTGCCCAGGATCACACAGCTAGGAAGTTTTAAGTGTCTGAGGTCATTTTCTAAATATATTTTGTCAGACTATTTGGGGAGGGGGGTAGAGGCGGAAAGGTTTATGTTCTGGATTAAATGGAAGGGTTATGGCTTATCTTGGAAGAGAATCAATCAACCTGTTGTGCCACAGTTCTCTTTTATTATCCTGACTCAGTTTCTCTAAATTGTCCTGCCTCGGTTTCCCTAATTGTTCTGCCTCAGTTTATAATTTTTCTGCTCAATCCTGAAAAACCACCCCTCCCTCTTAATCAGAACAGTTGATAAGGATAAAAGATCTTATATTTTAGAATATCAGAATACCTCTCTCTATCCCAAGCTATCAGAATATCAGATACAGTCTTATCAAAATGCCTCTCCCCATCTCCGGGGTGCTTCCCCCTATTATGTTATCCCCATCTCCTGTGGCTCATCCCACCCTGTCAGAGTCCTACTCCTGCTCTCAGCACCCTGATTCCATCCATGCCTCAGTCTACCTCCTGTGTCTGAGCCACGTGTATATATGTCATTGAGAGCTCACATTGTTTGCTGGATACTTGGAGACCATAGTCTCATTCAGCCCTGGGACCAAACCATGGATCCATTTGGTCCCAGTAAATGTCTCCCTTTTAAATAAATTATTAAATACTTTCTAATCTCTACCTTGCCTCAGTTTCTTCAGCATTACAAACCAATCAGCAAACACTCATTGAGAGCTAAACCTTGGAGATGACAAGGGGCAAAAGGTATTTCTAGCCCTCAAGGACTTAACACTTTCTTGTGGGGACTCAAAAGATAGAAGAGAGGATTTTAGTTAGGACTTAAAGGAAATTTGAGAAATCAGTAGGCAGTGATTAGGGAGAGCATTCCGGTCTTTGAGAATTGAGAGAGAAAATGCCTGGAATTGATAGATGAAATATTTTGTTGGCAGGATAGTAAGGACACTGATGTCATTAGATTAGATTAAATTGGGGGGGGGGAGAGAGTAAGGTAGAACAAAAGGAATAATTAATTGAAAGGTAGGAGAAAGCTAATATATGAGAGGTTCTGAATACCAAACAGAATTTTGCATTTGATTTTAGAGGCAGTGGTAATGGTTTGGGTTGGATTTGTTTTTTTAGAAAAAAGTTACTTTAGGGACTGAATGGAGGATAGATTGGAGTGGGGAGAGACTTGAGGCAGACTGATTTATCAACAAGCTATTACAGTAGTCCAGGTGCCTGTGCCAGAGTGGTGCAGTGTCTCTGGAGAGAAGGAGGCATATTGTAGAGATATTGAAGGTGAAATCACCAGGTTTTCGAAACAGATGGGATATGGGTAGTGAGAAATAGTGAGAATAGAGGATGAGTTTTAGGTTTTGAGAGATGGAGAGGATGATGTTGCCTATAGTAATAGGGAAGGGAGGCAGAGGATTTGGGAGAGAGATAATATTCTCTCTCTTAGACATTTTTACTTTAAGATATCTACTGGACATCCACTTAAAGATGTCTGAGAAGCAGTTATACCCTCTCAGGGCATAATTTAATCCAACAAAGATTTATTAAGCTTTTATCATATATAAGACATTATGTTCAGTATTGGGCATACAAAATCCTCTCTCTCTCTCTCTCTCTCTCTCTTTTATTAAAACTTTTTATATTCAAAACATACAGATGGATAATTTTTCAACATTGACCCTTGCATAGCTTTGTGTTCCAAATTTTCCCTTCCTCCCCTCACCCCCTCCCCTAACTGGCAAGCAGTTCAATATATGTTATACACGTTAAATACAGTATGTGTAAACATATTTATATAATTATCTTGCTGCATAAGAAAAATCAGATCAAAATAGAAGAAAATGAGAAAGAAAACAAAATTCAAGCAGACAATAAAAAGAGTGAGATTGTTATGTTGTGATCCATACTCTTCTATTTAAGTTTGACTCCAACTTCAGAATTTAGAATTTAACGTGATTTATTGAGAACCTATTTAGCAGTAATATATTAGCCACTCAAGAAGATAAAGAGCTTATATAACTCACCAGTCCTCATATGTAGCTCACAAACAAGGAAGGAGATAACCTATAAAAAGACAATTATAATTTGCAAAATTTCATGATAATTGAAAAAAGTCCTTAATGAGACCTTAGAAAAGATAGTGATCCTTATGAGTTCAAAAGACTTTATTTAAAAGTGGTATTAAATAATGAAAAATGAAAGAAGAAATACCAGCAATTTCATAATATAGATACGGAAGAAGCATATGTCACTTATTCTTAGGAGAAAATATCAGATTTAATTAACCATTGCTTGAAAATGTAATAAATTAAATTAAATTGAACACTTAAAAATAAAGTTGTGTATATGGCAAAGACTTTGGAGATTTAGAGATTCATCATGAACCTGCTTTATTTTTATGTCTGCTTTTCACTTGTAGGTGATTAAGTACCAGTTTTATGCTTTAATCTTTTATTTTAATATTTAGTCTTACTATGTTTCAAACTTAAATAAGAAAGACTGGTTAATGTTTTTAACTGTAGGTGACTATATGGATTATCTTTAAATAAACTGAGATTAAACTTCAGAGAGCCTTATGTGCCTGTTGTGTGCAAGGCATTATCATAATTAATTACATTTTAACTTTTATCTAAAAGAAAGTTATATAGATTTACTGAGGCATAGGATTTTCTTCAGCAAAATTCCAGAGCTCTGTTGCATGGATTTTGTGTTTCAGTAAATATCTTTCATGGTCGGCTCTGGCTTGTTACATTTTCAATCTTCATTCAGCCTTATTTATTTATTTATTTGGTTAAGACTTGCAGATTGATGCTCTCTCTATATAGTTAACATTTTCTAATTATGTTGAAAGAATTGACCTTCACAGACTGTATTTATGTGTAAGACATTAGTGCAAATAGGAATAAAACTGAAAAAATGGTATTAAAATCACTGTCACCAGTCAGAATTTTTATTACAGCATTGTATGAAATCTATTTGTATTGTTACTAAAGATCTCTTGGTTGCCAATGCCAGTGGCCTTTTTTCAATCCTTATTCTACCCGATCTCTTAGCAGCTTTTGATACTGTTGCTCACTTTTTCTTCCTTGATATTCTCTTCTATCTAGATTTTTAGGATCCCATTCTCTCCTGATTTACTTCCTATTATTGACACTTCCTTTTCTGTCTCCTTTGTTCTCCATGGATACAATTTCATTTGGTGATCTCATCAGCTCTCACAGATTTAATCTCTTTGCTGATGATTCTCAAATCTCCTATTCTACTCCAATGTCTCTGCTGCTCTCCAGTCTTCTATCTGCAGCTGTCTTGCAGGAACTTGAACTGGATATCCTGTAGAAATATGAAACTTGCTTGATTTGCCCAAAATGGAATTCATTATATTTTACCCTGAGCCTTCCCTGCCTCCTACCTTCCCTTTTATTGTGGAGGGCTAACAGCATTCTCTCAGTCCTTTAGGTTCACAACTTGCAAGCCAATCTGGATTCCTCACTCTCCTGCCCCCTCCCCACCCCAAGGCCTACCAACTTCACCTTTGCCAGATTTCTGCAGCAAGCCGCCCTTTCTCCCCTGCCACTGCCTCCATCCTAGGCTGACCTTTATCATCTTGGCTATTGTAATAGCCTGCTCTTAGGTCTGCCTGCCTATTATTCTAATCTGTTCTCCATTCATCCATTAAAGTGGTTTTCCAAAGCATAGATCTAATCATGTCACATGCCTCTTCTCCACACTCAGAAAACTCTTTTGACTCCCTGTTGTCTCAGGATCAAATACAGAGTGATCTATTTGGCATCCAAAACCCTCATAACCTAGTCTGTTCCTACCTTTTCAGCCTTACCCCTTCCTCCCCACTACTTACTCTCTGCTTCAGTGACACTGGCCTCTTGCCTGTTCCACAAAAAAAACAATCTGTCTGTCTCTTGGCTCTGGGCATTTTCTCTAGCTCTCCCATAAGCCTGGAAGGTTTTACTGTGTGTATTCCAACAAATGATCTTCCTTGGTTTCTTTCCAACTAAAATCCTATATTCCATAGGAATTTTTTTCCAACCCCTCTTAATTATAATGTTTTCCCCTTGTTAATGATTTCCTATTTATTCTGTATATAATTTTGTATTATTTGGTTTCATATTGTCTCCTCTCAGACTGCAAGATTCTTGAGGGAAGGGACCATTGTTTGTCTTTTTTTTTTTTCTGTACATCTGAGTTTATCACTGTGCTTGGTACAAAGTAAGGGCTTGATAAATATCGATTGATTTATTATTGAGAATCAACAGAGGAGAGTTGCTTCAGTGCTAATCCTTTGATCCTGAAATGGGAGTATACAAGAAGAATATATTATAGTTGGAGAACTAAGAAATGAGAAAACTGCTTACTTGACCAATATGGATAGCACTGAACTTCAGGAAGTAACAATGAGTAGATTTGAGTTTGATTTTTGAGAAAGACTGGCTGAATGTGGTAAGCAGTAAGCATTTAGGGAGGAAGGAGAATCTTTTTAAAAGCAAAATTATAAGATATTTGAAATTTTTACACAGAGATTACAAGCGTATTTGCTTATGATCACCTTCATTCTATTAGTGATTATACTTTAGTTTTCCTCATTTCCTTTTTGTGTGCTCTTCCTGATGGTGATTTTTCATAGACTAATAGTTCACTGTCACTAAAATGATCTCTGAAATCTAAGATTCTTCTTTTTAATTTAATATCATTATTTAAAAAATTTTTTTTTTCTGAACTTAATATCAAAAAAAGAGAAGATTGAAAGTAGAATAGAAAATGGAGATTATATGTGAGGCTATGAATCTCTTATGTAAAGCATGCTTAAAAAAAAGAAAAGAAAACATTATCATGCATGGTTAGCACATGCCTGTAATCCTGCTGTAGAGAGAAGCTATTGCTTGAATTCAGAAATTCTGAATTTACATGAGTACCTCTAGGGTTGTGATGATCAAATGAGAAAATACTAGTAAAGTGCTACAATTCCAAGGTGTTATCATTGTTATTAGCAGTTTTAGCAGTACATCTAGAATATAATTTTTTAAAGGCAGCCCTAAGAGAAATCCTCTTCTGACAAATAGAGTTATTCATTGCCTTTATTGCTATAGAGTTGCCTTAATTGAATCATCTTGAGTATTCTTTTGATTTGGGTTTTTTTTTTTTTTTTGATAAGTAAGTGGATCTGTTGATTTGACTATTACCTCCAGTCTTTCATTTCACTTTCTCCTATTCTCATCTTGAGTTACTACTTTATGTCTTTCTATTAATCCCCAGAAAGAATTCCTTCAATGTGTCAGAAGTCTCAATTATGTTGACTATGGGCATTTCCTTTAATTTTAATGCTTGGGAAGATACTGAAACAAGTGATCTTATTATCTCTTAGTTTAGACTTACAGACTGAAGCATAATCCAGTATCTATTTGTTTTATTAGATATTAGTAGTAAAGAATTGGTACTGGATGTAAAAAAAAAAAAAAAATTCACCTATGAATACAAGGTACCTAAAAGCAAATACAGGGATTCAGTAAGGAACAGACTGTGCTAATTGATCTAGTGTCCTGTGATAGAATAATAGGAGGTACTGATAAGAACCTATAGATAATATATTTTGAGGCTTCATTTTTATACTCTATATTTTGTTCTAATCAGCAGATTAATAAAATGTGATCTAGTTCTGTGGTCTTTTAAACATTCTGCAATTGTATTCTGTGGAGTAGAATTAATCGTCTCCAGAATATAGCCCAGAAGTTTAAAAAAATGATGGCTACATCTTTGTGTAAATCCTGCCAAAAACTGTTTTGGCAAAAGATTTCATTTCATTTCCACATCCTGTTGTTAAACTATTTTAGCAAAGGATTTCAATTGAACATGAGATTGCATGCCTAAATCTAGTGGATTGTTTTACTGTTGTATGGGTGGACTTGCGGCTAGGTGATTGATTTTTGTGACTTAGAATTAGTACTTTCAGATATATTCATTCTGTTTAATACATAGTTAAAAACAAAACTACCCAAAAAACCCCAAACCAAACCCAAAGCTTCCCAAACATCCCAAACCTTTGCTATCAGCAGCACATCAGAGAAATGTAATATTCTGTTGAAAAAGTTATAAAAAAGATTTCCAGTGAAAAAATTGACACCAGAATGGCTTCAAGAATAATTCACTGAACTAAATGCAATGTAATTCAGAAAAAAATTTAATGTGAAATTCCGGATTACATTGTACAATTATATTTATGCAATTACTTAATTACATTGAAATTTTTTTTTTAAGTTCACTTAACACCAGTAACAACAGTCAAAAATGGGATGAATAGTAATAATGGCAAGAGAATAATGCCTGATCCATTGACTGAACCTCCTCTTGTTTACTCTATTCATGAAGCTTGTATTTACTGCAACATTCCAAGCATTAATGAACATAGTGCAGAAAGTAGGTTTTTGAAATATTGTATAACACATTCAATATCTACAATAAATACTTTTTTGTCTTAGAACTATTTTGAAATAAAGAGTTACAGGTTTAAAATTCTTGGATGGGGGGAGGTCAGGGCAAAATGATTGTAGGAATAAGTGTACTCAGCCTTACAGTTTGTTTATCTTAAGTTCAAAATCTTTTAAAAAGTAGGAATATGCCTCAATGTGTTTCAAAGAAATCAGTGTTTTATGTTGTTAAGTAGAATTTTGCTCTGTACATAGTTTTTTAAAGGCATACCTTTTTGTATTAAAGTATTCATATAAAACCTAGTATATTTTAATACTATTCCCAAAACTAATATTTAAACTATATTTTTGTTATTTGTAGGTCATGCACCTTGTTATTTCAAGTTAGTTTCTTTCTGTTCATGTGTTAATTCATCATGGAGATAGATAACCACTTTATGTCATTCCTAAAAAAAAGAGAACAGAAATTGACTGTTCTTTGGTTGCTAACAGGTAAACAGCATTTAACAAGTCTTTTCCATGATTATAATTATTTTTGAAACTAACATGTTGTTTCCTTTGTTTCACACCACCATCTGTTGCTGTACTTTTAAAAATACATTTAAATTTTCAAAATTAAAGAGGTAACATTCTTCAGGATCCTATTTTTAAAAACATGAATGATTATTTTGGTTTTTAAAAATAAAATTAGGTTATTGGGGCAGCTAGGAGGCACCTAGATAGATACCATCCCTGTAATAGATAGTAGATAGAACACCATCCCTGTAATCCAGAGGATTCAAGTTCTCCTGAGTTCAAATCTGACTTTAGACATTTGACACTTGACTCTGGGAGAGTCACTTAATCATAATTGCCTTGGGTCCCCAAATTTAAATTTAGGTTATAAATTTCTTGAGGGCAGAGACACTTGTCTCATTCATTGTCTCTTTTGGATGGCAACATGGCACAGGGGAAAGAACATATTTGTTGTGTAGTCTGGAGGCTTGGGTTCAAATATTGCCTCTGAAGTTTACCACACATGTGACTTTGGCAGGCCTTGGTTTCCTTATTTGTAAAATAAAGTCCTAGTTCTAGGTCCATGATCTTATCATGCCCAACTATGCCCAGCCATGATATCTTACATTTTCAGTAAATATTTGAATGTATAAATGGAGAGAATATCAAGAATAGGAAATGGAAAATATGAATCTGGAAATTCTAAGATCTTAAAATTATAATGGTAGTTAACCACAAGAAAAAGTATGAGATGACAAGGATGTATTTAGAAATATGTAATATCCACAAGAGACAGTGTGGTCATGTGGTTAGAGGGCTGGTTATAGTGAAATGAAGACTTGGATACAAGTTCTGCTTCTAACACATACTAGCTATCTGACTGTGACCCATCATTTCATTCCTCAGCCTCCACCCCACTCCCTTCAAGACTATAAATTACTGAGCAAGTGCCATTGATAGAAATAATTTCCTTACCAAAAGTTGCCTTAAGGCAACTAATGAGGCAATGGATTTTATTTCTAAAAGTATTAACAATGTTCTTTGTTTGTTTGTTTAAATTATATAGTAGAAATATATTTATCACTTACCTAATCAAAAGATCAGGAGAAAGGCTCCTACTTGATCTAGGTTCATATGGGCCAACAGAATTAATATGGTATCAAGTGAATTCCTTTGGTCACCTATATGTTTGTACAGAGACTCTTTGACTGGACTGGAGCTTGTATTTCGCTTATCATATAATGTCATATATTTACCAACTGAAATGTCACATAATTACCAACTTGTGCTGATGACTTCTTAGGGTCAAATTTGAATCTGCTTGTACAATTAGGGCTGACTGATTTAGTTCAGTTTGTTTTCCACATCCAAATTGATGTGGTATAGGACTGACTTTGTGGTTTTTTATTATAGTGAGATTTTCCTCCTTCTATTCACCATGTTCCTGCAAGACAATATTGTATTAACTGTTAAAACTACTGAATCTGTCTGAGCAATAAGATGATCAGTTCCTTAATAGTTGGGACTTTTTCTCATATACCCAATTCGTATTCCACAAAGTGCCTAGATATAGTTAGATACTCATTGAATTGAATCAAATTATCTCTTGAAATTGAATAGAATATTAACTTAAAGATTTTATAGAAAATTTTCAAAGTTAATAGGATGCTATTTTTTTTTACTCTTGAACTGTCATTCCATGAATTTGTGTGCATAAACATTAAATTCCATTTGAAGTTATTTGAATTTATTTTCTGATAAAGCTACTTTTTCCTTAGCATACTACAGAGCTTATTGTAGTTTATTCTTCATTATTGTTGATTTTTTAATGGTTATGCAAAATAGCCTTGAGGTCCTATATTAAGCTTTATCCATTAACATTTATGATATTAATACTTAGAGTGAATTAAGAAAATGAAAGCAGTTCTTTGAAGTCTGTGAGAATTTAACATTATTATTTTCATTATTCAACATGCATAAAATTTCTGATGAGTCCAAAGTTAGATATCTTTTTATTTCATAATTTATCTTCATAGATTTGATTAACAAATGCCCAAAACTTAATAGCAATTTTAATGTTTAAGCCAAGAGTATGATACCTGAAGTTTATCTGTAAAGGATGTGTCAAGTACTTAGTTTTATTAACTATTGTCTAAGAAAAGGACAATTATATAGTTGAATTAGGGTAAAATTAATTTTTATTTGTCCCTGCCTTTATTAGATCCACTAATACCTGTATAACATTAAAATGTGTATAAGAAGCTTTTTTTGATAAATACTTTAATTGCTTCTTCCACTCGTTTTAATTTAATATCTCATTAAGGAGTTAGGAATGGCTTTGATTTCTTGTAGATTATGCCAACAGCTCTCATAAGTTCTATACCAAGCTGGAAAGTCTTTAACGTATGTCTCTGGTTTGGGGACTAACCCAGTTAAATTCAGAGATTTATCACTAGGTTATCCACAAATTTATTTTTTTGTCTTGGCAACATCTTAAAACTTACTGTATTTGCAGAGGCATCAGGATCTGTATAAATGAAAGAAGTACTTACGCTAGTAGTCATAGATCTCTGAACTTAAAATGGAAAAAAATCCTGAATGTTTCCTTTATATGGAGATAATAGCTAAGATTACAAATTGCCTCTTACAAAAAAAAAAAAAAAAGCCTAGCAGATATTTAACTTATTTTTAATATGGAGTATTTATGAGGTCACATTGAAAAGATGGAGAATATCTTTCTTGTAACCGTTTTAGTTACATACACTCAGAAAATTTTTGCTTAGATTCTTAATCAGAATCCAGAGATATTGAAAGAAGCACTTTCTATGGCTTGAGGGGTAGCCTATAGTTTATGAAGATAAGTATTATCAACTTTGTTTTCATTTTATGAAAATGTTAATTTCCAAGATTGCCTACATTTATATATGTATTAAGGTTTGTGGGGGAAAAAAATCGTTTTGTGCTCTAATTAAAAACTGGTATTTAGGATAACGTAGCGTATACCAGGTTTAGCACCACGGTATAATTTTAAGATTTTACCTTTGTGAAGTGAACTCCTTAACTTTCTCCCCAAATTCTCTCCCCGCCCCTTTCATTACTCCACCCCCACCTCGCCTCCTCCTATCTCCTAGAGACCCAGACCTCAAATGTTCCATCTGTAGCTGGTTCCCGTGGACCCATATCCCTACCCCGTGAACCCCGCCCCTTCCCATCCCGCCCCTCCCCCCACAAACACAAGACCGAGGCACAGAAATGTTGTAACTTTAATAATAATTTAATCGTTTCTCTCCCGGAGCCGAGGGCGCGCGCTGGAGGCAGCTCAGAACTGGATCACTTGTCCCTTTCTCTTCTTGTCTCCTCCCAGCTCGAAATGCTTGCAGCGCTTGATGGCCAGCATCCTCTTGGACCTGCAGTTGGGCTCCACGCACTCGAGCCTCAGCACGATCTTCTTGGTGGTCTTGGCCTTCTTGCGGAAGATGGGCTTGGTCTGGCCGCCGTAGCCGCTCTGCTTGCGGTCGTAGCGGCGCTTGCCCTGCGCGTACAGGGAGTCCTTGCCCTTCTTGTACTGCGTCACCTTGTGCGGCTGGTGCTTGCCGCACTTCTTGCAGTAGGTGCGCCGGGTCTTGGGCACGTTCACCATGGCGGCGGCGGCGGCGGAGGCGTCTGCGGCGGCGAAAGAGGAGACGGCAGCGGCGGCGGAAACGGAGGGACTTCCCAACTCTGCTTCACACGGGGCCGGGCTTTTTGGCTGCACAAACGATACGGAAGGAGACGGAAAAAGAGTTCTGAGAGGAAAAAGCTGCCAGAGCTGAGCAGAGCTCAGCGCACGCCGGTTTGAGGCTCCCGGGGAGGAAGTGAGGAATGGCGGAAGCTGTTTTCTATTGGCCCGCTCGGGGCGGAAGTGAACAGGAAGCGGATGTTACCCAGAGGGCAAAGCGCGCTGAGTGGCCGGAAGGTTTTATAACTCCTGACGAAAGTGCGGAAACGCTTGGGGGACTCTTTTCTCGGCTGCCTTTCTTGGGGCGAATGTGCTGCTGGTATTTTGTCAAGCTATTTACTCTGTGCTTAATGGGCAGAGATTGCTGCCAGTGGGGGGCGGGCGTTGTTGCAGCACTTTGCCCTTTGTCGTCATGGTGATGGTCGCCATGGTGATGGTCGCCATGGTGATGGTCGCCATGGTGATGGTCGCCATGGTGATGGTCGCCATGGTGGTGATGGCTTCAGAAAGCCTGCCTGTGAGAGTGATTGGCTGGTGGTTGTTCTTAGAAGTGAAATGACTTTATGTTAGAGTCAAATGGAAGTGTGTCCGCCTGTGGCTGAACTGATCTATAGGAGCTCGGAATGCTCTGCCACAGGATGGCCCAAATAGTGCCCGTGAATGCAATTCTGCTCTGCTCGTAGAGTACTGCCGCTTCTCAGAAGAGGTCCCGCCAGGCTGGGTGACTCAGTGCCAGCATCTCCCATGTCGTGCAATCGATTCTAAAAATTTTAAGAAGTACCTTGAGAGTGTCTTTGTATTGTTTTCTGACTACTTTGTGAGGGCCTGCCATATGTGAGTTTCTCCCACATCACTGGCTGATCCTACATTTGGCATTGGAACAATGTGGTCAGTTCCACAGAGCTGCGCTTTCTGCAACAGAGTAGGAACGCTTGGCAGTTTGGTTGGAGAAAGGACCTCAGAGTGTGGTATCTTATCCTGCCAGGAGATCTTCAGCATCTTCCTGACAATTCAGATGGGAATAAGTGTGTCAATCTCATTATCAGTGGGGACATCTATGCATAGTATGCTGTCAAGGAAGAGAACTTACCCACTGCAGTCAAAACTTCATCATTTGCTGTAACTAACTGATGGTTCTACATATGGGTGATGAAGGAGCTCTGTTTTCTTGGTGTTGCTTGTTAGGTCAAAATTAGCTCAAGCAGCAGAAAACCAATCCATACTTCCTTGCATCTCAGCTTCTGAGTCTGCATTGCATGCATAGTCATCAGAAAACAAAAAAGTCATACACCACCACTTCCTCCGCTTTAGTTTTGGCTTAGAACCTTTTCAAAGTGAAGAAATTTACCCTCAATGCTGGAGCTAGTTTTGATTCCATGTTTGTTTTCATTGAAGGTGTTTGACAGTTCACCCCTGGCAAGCACTCACAAGGTGCTCAGAGAACTCGGTAGAAATTGATGCAAGGACATTCTCTAGAACTTTAGAATCAATTGCATATCATGGTAGACACTGGCTCAAGACTACCCAGCATGGTGTGCCCTCATCAAAGAAGGTACTGTTTTCTCTGGGCAAAAATGGAATTGAATTAGAAGAAACACAAGATGCCCAAAGTTAGAGAAGCAATTCAAAAGTTCTTAGGGACTATTTGTGTCTGATTTGTCACAGAATATTCTGTATTGGCTCAATATTGGTTGGACACACTATAACTCCGCTCTAACATAAAGCCATATTGGTCCTCTTCGAGAATGAAGACCTACCATTAAACAATCTAATGAGATGGGGATGGGATTTCATGCCATTACACATGTACATAATTTATAATAGAATGTGAAGAACACATAAGAAAATTCAAAAGTATTTCTAGAGGTATGACTAGGGAAGATATTTTTTCCTTATCACTTAGATTGCATCTAAAATTTCAGAAGTTGTAATTGGTATCCCACAAATAAATTCTTGTTGAGATTTGGGTAAGCAGAAAGCTAATCAACTTGAAAATCAGGCCAGAGCTAACTTGCTTTTAAACACTTCTAAAGGAATTATGGAGTGGTTTGCCAATTACTTGGGGTTTCAGTAGGTACCAATAGAACAAAAGATACATGGACAAAAGAGAATGTAATTTGTGAGAAATTACATACCTTAATGGAAGCACATAGTAGGTATTTTGATTTTTTGTTGCATATGTTATGTCCAATAAATATTGTAAATTCTAACTGCAATTTCAATTCTGACTGCTATTAATAGATAATATGCAGGGGAGATTGCAAACCCCACTACCACAAATTATGCAGTTGAGTTTTCTGCATTTGGGGAAATCACAGGGGTCAGCCCATCTGGAGTGCAATGGATAAGCCTTGCCCTGGGGAAACCACCTTCGTAATCATGGAATGGCCCCTGCCAGGTAAGTATGCTTCGGCACCCCATGCTTATCCACTCTCTCTACATGCTCACACATCACACACACAGTCACCAATATAACATCCCACACACCAACCTCCAGCTCTGAAAACTACACAATACAAAAAGTATTTCAATCATAGCAATATAGTAACTATGACCCTCTGACAACTCAGATCTATATTTTCCAAAGGAAGTAAATTAAAAGGGAAAACTTAGATAAGGAAATGAGTTGGATTGTACCTGCTTTAGCTGATCTCAACAGGATGAAACCATATTTTTTTCCTTTGATTTTATTTTTTATTTCTTTTGGCCAAGCCCATCAGAAATTGCAGATCCAAATGAGTTTTCCAGTTTTCTCTATTCATCTCCCACATTTACGAATCTGTTCCAACACAAGTCACACTTCCCTCAGGAAGCTTTTTCTATTCCCACAGTCCCAAAACTTGACAGTGAAGTCTGAGATCAGGACATCACCCTCGCCTAGACTGTTGAAATAGCTTCTTGTTTGGTTCTCTTCGATCCCTTCTCCATCCATCCATCCTCTACCTGTCACTCAAACTGATTTTTTTCTGATTTATGGTAGTCCGTATCCTGATAAACTCCTTTTAGCTTTGGGATAAAATAGAAACTCCTCTGTTGGCATTGAAAATTCTTCACAAATTCTATCTTTCCAGCCGTATCATACATCATTCTACTTTCTGTTTTCTAAAGTTTAGCCAGGTTAGTCTTCCTCCTTTTGCTTACCTAGGACATTCCATATGCTCTTGCTGGGCCTGACTACCAATCCTAGAATGCTTATCACCTCCCTCCCTTAGTTTGCTTTGAGATTTAGATGAGACATTACATTCTACATAAACCTTTTTCAGGGGAAACCTTTGCCCTTTCCCCAATTTTTAAAAAAATTTGCATTATCAAAAACTTGATAAATATCAATGAATACAAACATTTCCATATACAAACAAGAAACTACAAAGATTGCCCATGTAACCTTGAATTGCTGCTAAAACCTTTTTTTAAAAGTGTATAACATATTTAACATGCTCCTTCCAATGCTGTTTTGCTTGTCTGAATTTATATTCTCATCTCCTTTTTTTTTTTTTTTTTTTTTAATGTTTCATTAATGCTTTTTTCTTCTTCTTTTGGTATCATTATCCCTAGGCAACCTAATCTCCTAAATCCATCCTTTATATCAAATAACCTTGAATGAAAGTAATACTTCATACATTGAACATGTTTGAAAATCTGTGCTCATTCTGGGCCTCTCTATTATGAAATAGAAAGTCTTTTCTCCCCAAATAACCTGTTGTTATTTTTTTAAATAGCATTTTACTTTTAAAAATATCTGCAAAGATAGTTTCCAACATTAATTTTTGTGAAAATTTGTGTTCTACCATTCTAGAGAACAATCTGGAACTATGCCCAAAGGGCTCTAAAACTGTGCATATCATTTGACCCATCAGTGCCATTATTGGGGCTGTATCCCAAGGAAATCTTAAAGGAGGGAAAAAGGACTCATATGTGCAAAAATGTTTGTGGCAGCTCTTTTTGTGGTAGCAAAGAATTAGAAAATGAGTAGATGCCCATCAGTTGGGGAATGGCTGAATAAGCTGTGGTATATGAAGATAATGGAATAATTTTGTTCTATAAAAAATGATGAACAAGCTGATTTTAGAAAGGCCTGGAAAGATTTACATAAATTAATTTTGAGCAAAACAAGCAGAACAGAAATACAATAGTAAGAATGTGCAATGATCAATTATGAAAAGCATAGTTCTTCTCAGTGGTTCATTGATCCAAAGCAATCCCAATAGGCTTTGGACAGAAAATGCCATCTGCATGCAGAAAAAAAATTAAGGAAACTGAATGTAAATCTATACATGCTATGTTCAAAAAACCAAAAAAAAAAAAAATCAACAAAAAAAGAAACTTTGTGTTGTAATTTTTTTCTCTCTCTCTCCTTTACCTCTCCCCTCCCCAAGATGGGAAGTGATCTGG
The DNA here is from genome assembly GCF_902635505.1 of Sarcophilus harrisii. Taxonomy (NCBI): domain Eukaryota; kingdom Metazoa; phylum Chordata; class Mammalia; order Dasyuromorphia; family Dasyuridae; genus Sarcophilus; species Sarcophilus harrisii. Next base: position 314,890,498 of record NC_045428.1, read on the forward strand.
TATAGGTAGAATATGTGCAATCCTTTTAAACAAATTTCCATATTTATCATTTTGTACAGGAACAATCAGACCAAAAGGAGGGGAAAAAACTATGAGAAAGAAAAAAACAGACAAACAAAAAGGTGAAAATAATATGTTTTGATCCACTTTCACAGTTTTCTCTTTGGATACATTTGGTGTTTTCCATCACAAGTCTATTGGAATTGCCTTGAATCAAGTTGTTGAGAAAATCCATCACAACTGATCATCACATAATCTTATTGTTGCTGTGTACAATATTCTACTGGTTCTAGTCGCTTCATTCAGCTTGGTAGATATTTTTTAAAGTAAGTAAATTCTGCATATGCCTATTTTTGTATTGTGTCATACACAACAAATAATCATGATAAATGTTGATTCGTTGACTTCATTTCAGTTGATTTCATTGATTTGGAATTTTTAAGGTCAGTGTTGCCCTTCAAAATAATTGTTTTGGCAATCTTCACATTTATTTGAAAAATATTTCTATTGCCATCAAAAGTCAGTTCCATGTAGCAAACTTGGAGCAAAATCAACTGTTTGACCCTGAGCAAGGCATATCATTTCTCTGGGCCCATTTCTGAATTTGTCAAGTTTTGAGTTTTGCTTCTCAAGATTGGGCTTTCTTAGCATTAAATTGCCATCTAGCTATAAGTTGCTATGCTCATGGGGCACTGCTTTTTGGTTCCAGACCGTGGGACTAGAAAGAAGATCTATCTCCATCACATTCTCCATATTAATTTCTAATTTTAGCATGACATTTATTGTCATCTCCCTACAAGTTATAGCCTGGAATGGAAGCTAAACAGAAAAATAAGGTTTAAGTTTTTTCCACACTTTATTGTTATGAAATGGGTCATATAAATCAGTGAATCTGTTTTTGTATCCTAAAAGTCATTTGATTGTCTTTAATCGATAGAGCTAGGAAGGTGATAGGAGAATTTCTAGTTTAGGAGGCCTCTTCTTGCCTCTGTGACTATTATGGGAAAGAAAATGCCTCAGATGTCTTGAGATCACTATAATAAGAACAGCACACTAGTCCAGTATCTTTTTGGGTTTTTTTTGAGCTTGCAGACATTGTATCTCAAAGTTTGAGAGTCATATCATCAGTAAGGTTAAAGCTAATAAAGAAGCCACTGCTCCTGTTTTGATCAGCTGGAAGATTTTCTTATCTTCCCTTTTTTGTTGTTTGTTTCCATACATATATATCTGCTTATCTTCCTTCCTTGCTTTGGGCAAAAATTCCATTTTTTATGCTTGCTTGTATTTTTACATTTTACATAAGTTCCTGAAGTTTATGCCCTAGACTCTCTGACTAATTTTTTGTACAGATGAGCCTGTCTGAGTGCAATAAAAGTCTGCAGAACTTTGAGATATTGATTTGGTGATTGACAGCAATACTTAATGGACCCTCTGAAAATTTTTGTATCTTAGTAAACTATAATGTTCTCTTCTCTAAAATATGATGTTCTCTGTGAGCAGGTTTCTTGGGGAGCTTCTGGAGGCAGCCTTAGTTTCAGTTCTGTGTAATAATCATCTCAAATGCAGCTAGGAGTTAAAGTCCAGTCCTTTATTATCTCCTTCCAAATAGCCGGCTTAGCTTTCCTTGGTTCTGAGAGCTCTTGTTGTTAGTCCTTTGTCTCTGCCAGCTTCGGCCTCTACCTTCTTCTGAATCCAAAGCCTCCAGTTAGCACAATGGTGGAATGTGGGATGAATCTGACCCCTCCTCCGAGAGAGTAGGCTTGTGGGAGCTGTGACTTGTGAATCTCCTCCACTGAATCCTGACTTGTGAATCTCCCCAAGTCTCTGGTGGGCTTGTCCTTTTATATGCTCTTTTAGAGGTGTGAAAGGTGTGAACTCTGAAGTAGAGAACTGTTAAGTACCATGCTAAATTAGACAACCAACTTAGCACCTTGTAAGAATTCTAACAGTAAATAAATATTTATTAAATGCCTTTTATGTTTCTGGCATATAATGCCACATTTCAGGGGAAAGCTGTTATGTAGTGTTCCATTATAAATTATGCAGCTGAATTTCCTGTATTTGGAGAAATAGAGTCAGCCTGTCTAGAAGGCAATAGATAAGTCTCCTCCTGGGAAAACTAGCTTTTTGAAAGATACTTTATAAGTATTAACTTGTTTAATCCCCACAACAATCCCGGTATGCATATTATCTCCATTTTACAGTTGAGAAAACTGAGTCAGACAGAGAATAAGGTTAAGCAGGGTCATATAGCTAGAAAATTCCTGAGGCCAGATTTGAATTGAGATTTTCCTAACTATACTTCTCAGACTCTATCCATTGTACACCTAGTTACACACCTGGGAGGAGTCTTTATAAGGAAAGCTGAAAACCATTCAAGACTTCTTGAGGCTTTGAACTCCTTTGCAAAGTTCCAAGTATTCAGGAGTTAATAATACTCCAGTATAAAGTCCCCTCAGAAGTCTCACTGGATGTAGAAGGAAGTTAGTGTTACTCCTTTAGATTCCTGACAGTGTGGGCTGGAGGCCATAAGTACAAGCATGTGTTTAGAGTCAGAGGCTGTAAATCTCAGCTCTGCCTCTTAGGAACTCATCTAGATCCTAAATAACCAGTCAAAAAAAAAGAAAAAAAGAAATCAACAACTATGTAAATCTTATTCCAGATCAGAAAAGCTCAGGAGCCTTGAGTCCCAGGAAAATAATGGGGCAAGGAGAAAAATGGACTTAGTCCTTTCAAGGGGATTTACTGGTCCCTCCAAAGTAGAAGAGAAAGCTCCCATTCAAAGAACTCTGTTGTTTTGGTTGTTTGTCCTTTCTTTTCAAAAAGGATTCATGATCCCACAGAGTGGTCTTGACTCATGGGTGCATCAGAGGACCTTATTCCACTCTCAAAGGAAAGCATGCTCTATTTCAAACTGGTTGACCTATCCTGTAAGGCATTTGGGGACTCTGACCAAAGAAGTCTGAGTGGGTGCTGGGTCCAATCAGGTTACTGGAAAACAGAACTGAGGAAGCACAATCTTCTCTATTTGCCAGGCTTTGCTTATATGTAAAATCATTCTGTCCTGGAGGCATATATAACTTAAAAGATTCTTCTTTAATACTAAAGTGCATACCAAAGAACAGTCAGTGTTATAGGTACTGCTGCAGAAGTAAAAAGACATTTCACAAGGAACTTCAGAGAGATCTTTCATTGACCAATTTAATTCTTGAATCAAAACTATTTAGAAAGAGAGCATTTCCAGAGTCACTGATAAATTAACCATAAACCAAATCATAGGGTTGCAAGTCAACCAAACCAGTCAGGTACTGAAAATGATTTTGTAGAGGTGAAGGGCATTTTAAAGATCACAAACTCCAACACCCCCATTTTACATTTTAGGAAACATGTTTACATATTAGGGAAAATATTTACATGTGTTATTTATTAGGAAACAACCCAGTTTGTAGATGGCAGAACTCAACTTAAATATTGACCTGATTTGCTGACTGATTTTATTTCCACTGATAAACATTGTCTTTTTAAAGAAAAAAGCCTTCCCATACTCCCACCAAGTCTTTCTATCCTTTAGGATCCTCTGGCTTCATCACTTATTAATTACAGCAACTTAGTGTTACTGAGTTAGAATAGACCTTAGAAGATGTCTGGTCCTATTTATATGTAAGCACAATTTTCTCTTTTTTAAAAATTGTAATTTAATATTTTCCCCCACTTACATTCAAAACAATTTTTTTCACATTTGTTTTTAAGATTTTTGAGTTCTAGGTTCTCTCCCTTTTCCCACCACAATTAAACCACATGTGAAGTTATGCAAAATATTTCTATAAAAGTCAAGTTGTGAAAGAAAACATAGATCTCCCACCCTAATGCAAATAAAAACCCTCAAGAAAAATTAAGTTAAAGAGAGGTGGAGAGAGAAATAGAGAATGCTTCCATCTATAATTTGATACAATCAGTTCCTTCTCTGGGTATGGATAGGATTTTTCATAAGTCCTTCAGAGGAGTCATGGATGATTGTATTATTGAGAATAACAAAGTCATTTACAGCTGGCCATTCCAGAACATTGCTATTACTTTGTATACAGTATATTTCACTTTGTTCATGGAGGACTTTTAAGATTTTTTTTTTCCTTGAGAGCATCTTGCTCTTCATTATCCAGAGAACAACAACATTGCATCAGAGAAACTTGCTTCAAAATTTTTCTTTTACAATTACTATTGCTAACAATTCTCCTTTTTAAATAATTAAAAAAAATTATAGGTGTGTATATATTTTTTCAATAAGAATCAATCTGCCTTATCTTTTTCTTCCTGCCTTCTTTCCTTCCCCACCCCTACTGCCTTTTAACTTTTATTTCATCTCTTCCAAGAATTCCAGTTAAAATTGTGGCCACACTGTTTTTCCTCTGAGGTTTGTCTTGTAGATGTTTTATAATTATTTTCTTTTTCTGGATTTGTAATTTGAGCACTTTTACCTTGACTGAGAAATGGGTCTGGGAGGGTTTGTTTCAGTTTTATTTTATTTGTTCTCTAGGATGATCTTCACCAGACCTGGGAATTTTGATTGTGGCAATCTTGGAACTAGAATTCCAGGAGAAATGTACCTTGCCAGGTCAGCATAGAAGTCAAAGTCCTTGGGAGAGTTTTGGACTATACTCTGTAGGAGCCAAGTAAAGCTATGAATGAACTAATTCCCTTCCCCTCCTTAGAGGCTGAGTTGGAACAAGAGGATGCCCATGTAAACTGGCTTGAATGATTATAACATCTTAGCTAGTGTCTACAATCCACTGCTACACATTCACTGCTACTTCTCCTTAGAGAAGTATACTTATCTTGTCCTGATGGGTGAATATGTAATTCCATTTGATTTATTCTGATAGGACTGGAGGAACCCCCTAGAGAATTTTGTTGTGTCTTGTATAGAACAATAACACTTTTTGTCTAGACCCCAGTTGGATGGCTTTATGCACTAAGAAATCGTTTGAAGAGTTTCTATTGATGACAGTTTTCTCATCTGAGAAAAAGGTAACCAACCATCAGTTGTCCCAAATGCCTATGAGGAGAGCTACATATAAGTTTGGAAAGCTCAGGGTAAACCAGATTTCCTTTTGAAATAGGAAGCCAATTTTCTTTGTTGTTCTTTGTTCCTTTTGCTGGTGGATTTAGAAAAGCCCTATGAAGCTAAAATTAAACAGATATTTGCTGATTGTTTTACAAATGCCGTCAGTTGGGGATTAGCTGAATAAATTATGGCATATGAATCTAATGGAATATAATTGTTCTATACGAAATGATAAACAATATGATTTCAGAAAAACCTGGAAAGACTTACATGAACTGATGCTGAGTGAAGTGAGCAGAACCAGGCGAACACTGTACACAGTAACAGCAAGATTGTGTGATGATTAACCATAACTGACTTATCTCTTTTTAGATATAGTGATACAAAATAATTGTAAAAGACTTGGGAGAGAAAATACCATTCACATTCAAAGAAAGAACTACAGAGATTGAATATGGATTGAGGCATACAATTTTCACCTGTTTTTGTTTGTTTTTTATTTCTTGTGGCTTTTTGTTTTGATTTTTCCTTTACAACATGATTAGTATGGAAATAAATATGTTTAAAAGTATTGTAGATATAAGTTCTATCAGATTGCTTGCTGCCTTGGGAAGGGAGGAGAGAAGGAAGGGAGGAAGAAGAAAATCTGGAACTCAAAATCATACAAAAATGAATATTGAAAACTGTTTTTTCCCTGAGGCAATTGGTGTTAAGTGACTTGCCTAGGGCTACACAGATAGGAAGTGTTAAAGTGTCTGAGGCCAGTTTTGAACTCAGGTCCTTCTGATTTCAGGGCTAATGCACTATTCACTGTATATCTACCTGCCCGTAAATCTTATATGTAATTGGAAAAATAACATACTATTCAAATAAAAAAAAATAAAATGCTGTGTTGAAATGCTAACTACTCTGTATTACAAAACTCTGTAAGAGGAAACAAAAAATAGAACCACAATATTTATAGAGAGGTTGTGTCCAAATTAGCTTTTATTCATAGTTCAAATTGGCAGTCCTATGAGGCATACTAGCAGTAGAGAAGCTTTTTTGCCATGTAGAACACATAGATAAATTATATATTGTGTATTTGGGGAATTTTGCTTCTAGAAAAGTAATCTTTGAGGCCAAGAAAAGAAAATTATAGGGTTGTATAAATAGAGATTCTCACATTGGCAAAGACAGGATAAACCTGACAGATCCTACCTTGAAAGATATTCTGATGAGCCTTACCTTAGAGAAAAACATTATTCCCATTGGGATAAACCTATTTGACAACTCCTCAGACTCTAAAGTTAATGCACTCTAACCCAAGTTTACATATTCTCTCCCAAATCACCACACATCTTGTCTCTATTATTCAACTTCTTGAATAAGGAAAGCAGTTAAGTAGTTTTTTCTTCATAGACTCCTTTTGTTGTCTAGGGATGTGGCCCTAAGTCTGTAAAGCCTATCTACGTATGTGTATGTCTCCCTTTATTTAGGCCATTGATATCCATGTGATAACTGACCATCATCTGATGCTAATTAAACTTTTATACTTCTAGTCTTGGTTCTTGATTTATTGACTTTCATTCAAAAAGACCAAGATAGAAAGAATTGCTTTCTGGAAGGATCTTAGGATCTCTGGGTAGAGGAAATTGTCAACAGAAACAGATACTGATGTATCATTGATATTTAATTTCTTAACTAAATTGTAAATGGAACTTTTTTGAACTTGAAGTATATTGACAACCCATAAATACTGAAGGAAAAGAAATCATAATGGGGGGAAAAATCTGGAACTTTAATATTTTAAATAGTGACCAAAAGAACATCAATGACAAATCTACTTTCTCATTTATACAGAATCTTTATGAGGATTAGATGGTTAACTAGTCAGTATGCAAACATTTATTAAAAGCCTGCTATGTCAGTATTTTCCCTTTTGTCTTTGTTTGCTTGTTTCTTTTTCCTATCTCATGTATTTTTTTTCCCTTTTGATCTTTTTTATTCTTTTGTTCAGCATGACAAAATGGAAATATGTTTAGTCTTGGGGAGAGAGAATGGGAGGAAAAAAGGGAGAAAAATCTGGAACAAAAGGCTTTTTGAAGGTGAATGTTGAAAACTATCTTTGCATATATTTGGAAAAATTAAATAATATTAAATTAAAAAAACAAAGAAGCTCGCTATATTTAGGCATTGTGCTAAATACTTGGAATATAGAGAGAGGCAAAAACAGTTCCTGTTCTCAATTGATGAAAGGTAATTTCAGAGGGGAAGACAGTAGCAGCTGGGAAACGGAAGAGACGTTGGGAAAAAATCTATTGCCAAGGACATCCTTGATTACTGTAATAGTATAGAAGCAGCAACCATAATGTACAGAACACTGGTCCTGGAGGTAAGAGGACCTGAGTTCAAATATGACTTCAGACACTAGCTTGTTATCCTTGGTAAATCACTTAAACTATGTTTGCTTTAATCTGCTAGAAAAGGAAATGGCAAACTACTCCAGTCTCTTTGCCAAGAAAATCCCCCGGGCAGTATGGGCCATGAGATCATGAAAAATTAGACATGACTGATCAACAGAAGAAGAAACAGATAGCATATAAAATCATGGAAAGAAAAAACATTTTTGTAATAAAAAATAAGTCAAAAACAATAGGGGTTCCTAAATTGGCCTATAGAGACAGTCATGTTGGGAGGAAGAAGAGACTCAGGTGTGATTGGACCAACACTTTCCCAGGTTATATCTTTCTCTGATAAAAGTCTTGTGTCTTGAGTTGTTATAAATTGGATTATAATGAGATCAGTGACACCAGACTATATGCTCATTATTGTATAAATTTTCTAACAGTTAATGAAAGAGGTGGCAACCTATTAAATGTTTCAGCTGATTGATTGGATTGTGGATAAATCCACAGCAGACAGCTAGGAGGTATAGTAGGTAGAGCACTGAGTTTAAAATCACAAAGACTTCTAGAATTAAAATCTACCCTTGGAAAAGTCACTTGATCCTGTTTGCCTCAGTTTCCTCATCTGTCAAATGAACTAGAAAAGGAAATGACAGAAACTCCTGTATTCTTGCTAAGAAAACCCAAAATGGGTCATGAAGAGTTGGACACACCCGAAATGTCATGACAACAGTTTCATTGCTAAAATTTCCATGGAATTTAAAGAAGGCAGCAATAGCCCAGGCACATAATAGCACAATATCAAATAACAGCTGATGGGTGTCTATGTGAATTGGGAGAATGGGCTATATGGTCAATCTTAAAACTTGTATGTTCAAGAAAGAGATGAGTGGAGGGGCAGCTAGATGGTACACTGAATAGATCACCCACCCTGGAGGCTGGAAGACCTGAGTTCAAATTTAGCCTCTGCAATCCCCAGCAAGTCATTTAACTCCAATTGTCTCCAAAAAAAAAAAAAAAAAAAAAAAAAAAAAAAAAAGGTGGGAGGGCCCTGAAACTCTACTTTACTATTAGTTCTTTGATATTATTAGGGGATGGGGTTGGCCCCTAGTAGACAAGGTGCTAAATTAGATGGTCTTGTTCATGAAACTTTGCATATAACCATGGATGTTGCTCAATTTCTTTGGGTCTCATTTTCTCACTTGTAAAATGGTGGAGTTGAAGTAGATAATCTCTTTATTGACCTCTAACTACAACTTTATGATACCATGTTCAGAGTAGCAGTGGGGGATTGGGATGAAGAGTGATCAATCCATATTTATATTTAAAAGGAAGAGCAAATACAAGACTGTTCAAATACCTTTGGGACAGTTTGAGCATGGATTCATGCCATTTACATTTTATAAAGCCTCCAGAATTGTTGTTAAACACTTTAGGAAATCAAAGTTTTTGGGATTTGTTGAAGTAGAGACTGTGGGATGACATTTTAATTTCCTCCTGAAACTCTTGATAAAATTTTACCTTGGATTAAAAAATCTTATGCATCTATAGTAGAACTTTTCTGTACATTGGAAAAATTAAAATTTATGTAGAAAGAACCAGAGTCTGGGGTCATGATAGAAAGGGAATGATGTGAATGAGAGTATGCGGGATGAGAAGGTACATTGGATCACAAAGGACTGCCAATAATTTTTGAGATTTGTGGGTTAGTACTACTGCTTTACATCATACTTTTCAGCTCTTTGACTTTCTTTGACAACTGAAAATTTTATTTCACTCAAAGACTTTTTATTAGATTTTTGCTACTAGGAAGGCTTCCAGGAGATTGAAAAGATAATTCACTATGGTTCTGGGACCCACAAAAGAAAGAATTTTGTTCTAGAAATGAATACCTCTGACCTGCTCAGTGCTTTCTTATCCAAAGCTAGGCCTTCTTAAAATGTTCTTTGGCTCCGTATTTGTTTTATTTTATTTTTACATCAGCAGTGTGCTGACACACACACTCTGGAGTAATGATGCTTCACTTCACTTTTATGTGATGTCTCTAATTTATGTTCTTCATCCTTTAAGGCTTATGTTTCCACTGAGTATCATTCAGAATCACACCTCTTCCTGACCTTCACTAGGGAGTTGAAGGTTTTGAATACGGAAATAATGGTATTTTTAGGAAGATTAACCTGGGAGTGGCGTGCAGAATGGAGAGGCAAAGGAAGTGGAGGCAGTCATTACAAATAACTATTCAATTTGATGCCAAATTCACTGAAACCAGGTATTGAGTGTGTAAAACACTGACATATTGTTTAACTGTATTTTTCACTTCTCACCCTTTGTTAATAACAACAAATCAACCATACATTATTTACATTAAACTAATTCTTACATTAAACAATACAATTACAATAAACTAATTACTTACATTAAACTAATTGATCTCAAACAGGAGTCATTAACTATGGGAGCATATTAAAACCTTTTTTAGTTCAAATGAAAAATATTAAGAAATATATATTTTTCCAGCTTAAAATCTTTTCTGAGGTCATCTGTTTAGGAAAATGCAAAAGATATCAAGAATAAAAAAAATGAAGACCTGGAGTGAGGGTTGGGAAATGGATGAAGTTAAACAAACTTAGAAGAAAGAAGGCTTTTTATCTTCTATCTAGAGAATTTTGCCTCCTTACTCCTTGAAGGAATTGGTGCAGCTGAGTGTCTTTTATCTGACCATCCAATCACCTTGTTCTTTTCTTCCTGTCATAACCAGGTTATCTCTGTTTATAAGATAATTGTTAACATATGGGATGCCAGGACATTTGGGCAAATTGATCTTTCTCCTGGAGGGACATGATGCATCTGAAATAAATAATAGGAGCAGAGCCCACGACCAGGGCGCAATTTAGAATACTTGCAGTCAAGAAAAATAAACAGGGAAGAATTATGCCAGTTAAGAGGAAGCAGAAACTAAGGCATCCTAGAAATGGATTGGTTCAACACACAGGAAGACGTATCCAAAACAAAAGCCAAATGGGGGACTTGTCAGAAAACGAGAGGGGTTCAGGAAGCGAAGGAAAAATAAAACTGACTTATGACAGATTTATGTTTGTTAGCTATATTATTAACATACTCTTGACATTGAAATTCAGATATTGAGGAAAACTTATTAAAGAAGAATTTTAATGAAGCCTCTTAACATTTCTGGCCAGAAGCCGGAGTGCTGAGCACAGAAGTGAGAGATGGGCACAGCCCCTCCCTTTAGAGAATGGATCAGTCCATTTTCTCCAGGTTATAAAATCTTTTGGATTACAAATTCCCTTAAATTGATATAAGCGTGCCCCGCCTCTTTCATCAAATATCCTATGTTCAAAAATGGTGGAAAACTCCTATGAGGTGTGCTATTTAATATTCAATTAGTCTATTAAGTAGGGACAATAGTGATTTGGTCAAGTGAGGTCATTGACTCCCTCGCCCCCCACTAGTTTGAGCTGGATAGTCTATTATGTTGAGGTTGGGGTTTTCTCAAAACCACAAGACTTCTGATTGGCTGAATCCACCTGTGTCTTCCTAGATCCCTAACTCCTTGTTTGCTCTAGGTTTCTAAGATATTGAAACTTAATTGTTCTGTGGAATCTTAACCTTTCCTAACTTCTCACATTCTGAAAACCAATTGGTCAATGGTACCCACTATCCTACTCTACCTTGAAGCTTGTAACACTCTGGAAACCCAATTTTTCAGTATTTCTCACAGCCAGAATTTCTTTTTAAAGAGAAAGTGCTGTCAGGTGTTTAGAGACACAGAGGAGGTATAGTCAGTAGAAGCTGGTCCTGGAGTCAAAAGGATGAGTTCGAATCCAATCTTAGACCCTGGATAGTTAAGTCACTTAATAGCTATTTGCTTCCATTTCCTCAAATGAAAAATGGGGATAATTATATCACTTATTTCCTAGGGTGGTTGTGTGGAACAAATGAAATTATATTTGTAAAGAATTTAGCACAATGCCTAGCACAATGTATGGTGCTACATAAATCATGATGATGGGACCTGTACAGTTCCTAACTTTTGTCCTAGTTCTGGTTCTTGTCGTGTTTGGGCATCCTAAAAAAGAAGTCATTCTGTGAGGCAAATGTCCAGTTTGGCATGATAGATGAGATAAGAGTTTAGACAAGTTAAAAATAGAGAATTCATGGAAACGTAGGAATCAGGAACAATGATTTGATGAACTTAGTGTCAGTGTAAAAAAGTAAAAGAGGTGTGTATGGTCACGCTCCTTTTTTGCCCTGTTTAATATGACATATCTATGTTAGGAACTATCTCTGACAACTCTGATTTACAATCCAGTCATTTATCCTCCAATATCCTCCAACTCAGCAGTTGTCAAGAGACACCCTGTTTTCCAGAGCTAAGGAACAGCCAGTGAGCTGTGTCCTAGACTTGACATAACAACAATCCTTTGCAAGAACTTTTTGAATCGACTCAACCACAGCAAAATCCCAGAATTATTTCACGTCAGCTTCAAAGGTCTCTGAGTTTGGACAAGCACCTGTAGTATTTATATTCTGGTCATGAAGTGCTGCTATGACTCAAACTTGTATCCTTGTTGCTATTATCCTTCATTGCTATGACTCAAACTTGTATCCCCGTTGCTGTTACCCCTCATTGTCAGTGCTACAATTCACAGAATGAGCCATTAGTATAAGTATTGAGATTTGTTCACATTAAAGTAGGTCTTCTAGGAAGAACCCCTACCACATATGTATTTAGTTTTCCTACTCTAATGGAATAAAGTAAGCTTTTTGTTTATAACCACTGTTAACTCTTTGTTTGTTTTTAGAGTTAAATGTAGTTTTGGTAACCTATGTGAGCTCTCTGCCTTTTTTTTTTTAAAGCATTAACAGCAGTTACACAGCTTTGATTAGGGTTGACACTGTTAATAATGGAGATTAAACTTAGAAGTGTGTTATATATTTCTGCATATTTTTAGTAAAGCAATTTTTGCATGATACAGTTTGCCCACCATTGATGTGGGGAAGGAAGGGAGAGAGATAGATTGAGATGTGGAGTCAGCACATGATTCAAGGACACATGGAGGTCAGGGACAGAAGAATTGCAGCTGGAGAGGAAAAGGACCTATATGTATCCCAAAAAATATTGATAACAGCTCTTTTTGTGGTGGCAAAGAATTGGAAATGAAGGGAATACTGATAAATTGAGGAATTTCTGAACAATAACTTCTAAATAAAACACTATAATAAAAAAAAGGAAAAAAAAAAACAAATACAGACCTAATAGTGCTATTACTAAATCAAAGATAAACATAGTTTTATGGCTCTTTGGGCATAAAAGTCAGAATGGCTGGCTCAGTTCACAATTCCATCCAAAATGCTCATGTTCCAATTTTCCCACATTCCCTTCAACATTTATCATTTTCTTTTTCTGTTACATTAGCTAATCTCATAGGCTTGACATGGTAACTCAGAGTTGTTTTAATCTACACTTCTCTAATCATCAATAGTGATTTAGAATGTTTTTTCATATGACTTGATAGCTTTGATTTCTTCTTCTGAAAACTGTCTCTTTGTATCCTTGGATCATTTCTCAACTGGGGAATTACTTGTATTCTACATTCTCTGTATATTTGAAAAATAAGGTGTTTTTCAAAGAAGTTTGCTATGAGAATTTTTTCACAGTTATGATTATTAAATATATATTTCCCTCTATCTCATTTTCTTGTTTCTATTTCCAGATCAGTTGCATTTCTGATGAGATATTTCACATTTTCTTCTATTTTTCATACTTTTTTATTTATTTATTTTTCTTGAGGACTTGTGGAATTATTATCTTCTCCTTGCCCAATTTTAATTTTTAAGAAATTATTTTCTTCAGGGAGTTTTTATACATCCTTTTCCATTTGACCAGTTTTATTTTTCAAGGAGTTCTTTTCTTCAGTGAATTTTTAAACCTCTTTTTTTTCATTCGGTCAATTCTGTTTTTTAAGGAGTTCTTCTTTTCAGTGGATTTTTGTGTCTCTTTTGCCATTTGGCCTAATCTGTTTGTTAATTCCCCTCCCCCACCCCAACCCCAAAAAAAGAATTCCTGGAAAAGCTCAAAAAAGATTTAGAAAATGAAATAAGAGATGTAGAGGAAAAATTTGAAAAGGAAAGGAATGATTCAAGAAATCATGAAAAAAGAGCCAAAGTTTGTTAAAGGAAGCACCCCTCCAGAATATTAAAGCAAATAGCATCTTAAAGTCATTTATATAGTACCTACCACATACTGGGAACGGGCAGCTAGATGATACAGTGGGTAGAATACCTTGCCAGAAGTAAAGAAAACTCATTTTCCTAAATTAAAATCTGGCATTAGATATTTCTTAGCTGTGTGACCCTGAACAAATCACTTCCTCCTGTTTGCCTCAATTTCCTCATATGTAAAATGAACTGGAGAAGGAAATGGCCAAGAATATTCCAAATAGGGTCATGAAGAGTTAGAAAAGACTGAAATGACTGAACAACAACATGTATTGGGCACTATACTAAACAATTTACAAATTTTATCTCATTTGGTCTTTACAATAAGCCTTTGGCGGTAGATGCTATTTTTATTCTCATTTTACAATTGAGGAAACTGAGGCAAAGATATTAAATGACTCATCCAAACTTACATTTAGCTTCTAAGTGTTTGAGGCAAAATTTGAACCCAGGTCTTCCTGACTCCAGGTCCAGGCTGGGTTGTTGATTTTTTTCTCTTGTTTTTTTCTTTTCTTTCTTTCTTCTTCTTCTTTTTTTTTATAGAAAAATTTTTTGTTATTATGGGATGACTCTGTGAGAGAGTGGTAAGGGAGAACTATAAGAGGAACAAAATAAAAACATGTCAATAACAAGTTATTCTTAATAATCCTAGGATTCACCTTTAAATATGTGACTAGGAAGAAAATACCCAGAGGGAGCTCAAAGGAATCACATTTAACACAATCAATTGATGATAAACATCTACTATATGAAAGACACTGGCTACAGGGATAGTCATGATACATGCTCTATTTCCAAGGAATTTACAGTGTCAAGGAAGGAAAGCAATAAACAGTATCTCTCTTGTAATTTTATCTCTTAGGATTTTTTTTCCCTCTAGAGTCAAGTACTTGATTCATGAAGAGAGAAAGTCAGTGTGGAATATTGGAAAGAGAAACACCTTCAGAGTCAGAAAGATTCATGTCCTACCAATGATGCATGTGGGTTGTATGATCCTGGACAGATCACTAATGTCTCAGTGTCCCAGATAATGGTTGCATAAAAGTGGTCTATTGTGGTCTTCTTCTTTTATATAATATATGATGGTCCTCTGTGAGAGCAGGTTTCTTGGGGAGGTTTTCTGGAGGCAGCCTTAGTTTTTGGTTCAGAGTAATAATCACCTCAAATATAACCTGCTGATAAAATCCAAATGTTTATTTTCTCTTTCCGGAGTCTTATCTCCTTGCCTGGGGCTGGGCAGCTTTCTGGAGCATTTCAGACCAGCCTTGGTCTCAGTGGGGGAAGTGCAGGAGGCCAGCCACCACGGTGGTGTGAGATGAAGTGAATGAATCTGGTTCCGCCTCGAGAGTGGGCTTCTTCTAAGCTTACCAACGCTCTCCTCTCAGTCTTTTCAACTGAACTGGGCTGACTGAGCTCAGCTGTTTTTATGCTCACTCAAAGGTTGACTCCTCCTCTGAGAGAATGGGATTGTGGGTTTCTGACTTGTGAATCTCATACTGAATAGTAAACTTGTGAATCTCTCAAAAGTGTGAACTCCAATGAGTACTTAAATACATTAGTGAGCTAGAGATTTTGCTAAGTATCATGCTAAATTAGGCAAGTGACATCACTTTGTAAGGATTCTAACAATCTATCTGTATTGGCAAGGAAAATATCAGAAGGAGTTTCCTATACCTATGAAATTACAGATGTGGCTCCAAATTAAATATAACCACCTTTCTCCCCTCAAAAGTTGGCAGAAAAAAAAATCCTCTTAGACATGTGCTTATGAGCATTAGCCAGTAACATAAATACAATACCACTTCGTAGGCAATTCACATAATTAATTCAGCCAGTTAAACTGCTTTGCTGGATAATTAGAGTAATGGAAAGCTGTTTCTCATAGACTTAAAGAAGGCTGCACTTAGTGTAATACAAAGGGTAGTGTGAGAAGTGAAAAGGACAAAAAAGAGATTCCTTGCAGTTAGATGGAGAGGTGGGGAGGGAAGGGATGAACTACTTCCTATAGGAGGTGGTACCTGAATTGGACCTTGAAAGAATGGAAGGAGCTCAAGTCATGAAGTGAAAAGAGTTGGTCTCCCCAAAAGTAGTCATAGAATTGTTCAACTAGTCATACTAGTGGCAGTAAAGGGAGTACAGCAGACCATTGGAATGTTTGAAAATATTTTTTATCGAGAGATAGTAAGCAAAATGGGATAATTTATTGCTGGGATACTATAAAACTTCAATTTATTGTGATGAACATATTTAAATCTATGCAATGGCTGTGGGGTTTGCTTTTCTTTGAATACAACTTTTAAACAAATTTTGGTCATTGAGTTTTGAAAACTGGGGAGCTGACTCTAGTTTATCAACTGGTCACTGGAGATGTTTTCCAAGATTTCTTCACAGGCACTTGAGCTAAGAGAGGGATAACACTGAGCAAGAGATAGCTCAAGACACTGGAATTAGTTGCTTGAATCTAAGAAGACATAGAGTATGGTGCTAGCACACCCTGGGTTTTAAGCAGGATCATTGTGGTTTCCCTTTTTTTCTCTCCTCTTAGAATACTTTTTTTCTTCAAGACTTAGCTCAAGTGCCACCTACATGAAACCTTTTTTTTTTTTTTTTTTTTACATGACCAAAACGTCATTTTGCTGTACAAAAAGAATCAGACTTTGAAATATTGTACAATTAGCTTGTGAAGGAAATAAAAAATGCAGGTGGGCATAAATATAGGGATTGGGAATTCAATGTAATGGTTTTTAAGTCATCTCCCAGAGTTCTTTCTCTGGGCATAGCTGGTTCAGTTCATTACTGCTCCATTGGAAATGCTTTGGTTTGATCTCCTTGCTGAGGATGGCCAGGTCCATCAGAACTGGTCATCATATAGTATTGTTGTATATAATGATCTCCTGGTCCTGCTCATTTCACTCAGCATCAGTTCGTGTAAGTCTCTCCAGGCCTTTCTGAAATCATCCTGTTGGTCATTTCTTACAGAACAGTAATATTCCATAATATTCATATACCACAATTTATTCAGCCATTCTCCAACTGATGGACATCCATTCAGTTTCCAGTTTCTAGCCACTACAAAAAGGGCTGCCACAAACATTCGTGCACATACAGGTCCCTTTCCCTTCTTTATAATCTCTTTGGGATATAATCCCAGTAGTAACACTGCTGGATCAAAGGGTATGCACAGTTTGATAACTTTTTGAGCATAGTTCCAAACTACTCTCCAAAATGGTTGGATTCGTTCACAACTCCACCAACAATGCATCAATGTCCCAGTTTTCCCGCATCCCCTCCAACAATCATCATTATTTTTTCCTGTCATCTTAGCCAATCTGACAGGTGTGTAGTGGTATCTTAGAGTTGTCTTAATTTGCATTTCTCTGATTAATAATGACTTGGAGCATCTTTTCATATGACTAGAAATAGTTTCAATTTCTTCATCTGAGAATTGTCTATTCATATCCTTTGACCATTTTTCAATTGGAGAATGGCTTGATTTTTTATAAATTAGAGTTAATTCTCTATATATTTTGGAAATGAGGCCATGAAACCTTTCTTGATTCCACTCAGCTGCTAGTGCCCTCTCTTCCCAAACTACCTTGTCATTTTGTATACTTTATGTGTATCTCTCTGTGTGTCTCTGTCTCTCCCTGTCCTTGTCAATCTATTTATATATATATTGGAATAATATTTTAAATATGTAATAATAATTAATGATATTTAATTGAGATAATATTATATGTAATGAGATAATATTTGTAAAGCACTTGGCACAGTGCCTAGACTTTAGTAGTAGGTTCTATATAAATGCTTTTTTTTCTTCTCCTTCATCTCCCTTATTCTCCCTTTCCCCATGTATTTGTATTTTTTCCTTCATTAAAGTATTAAATTCTTTAAGGACAGAGATAATTTCACTTTTGCTCTTTGTAGTCCATCACTTAAGCACAATGCCTGGTGCATAGTAATCCTTAATAAATACTTGTTAGTTGATTTATTGATTACCATTGACCTTTACCTCAAGGTAAGAGTCAATGATAATACTTTAGTTTAACTGATTAACTGATTAGAAATAAATGTAGTAGTCAATGGACCATAACTGCATTTTAAGAAAACTAAGTGGAAATGCATTGTAGAAACCTCTATATTGATTAAGTAGCTAAACATTTTTCTGAACTCAAGAGATCCATTAGTTTTAGCTTTCCCCATAGAAGGAACCAAAGGCATGAGGTATCACATCCAATTAAACAAAGATACTTAAAACAACAACCATAGTAACAACAACAGACTTTAGTCAAATAATTTTGTCAATGAAATTTCATGTTTCATTTCTCCAGCTGGTTTTTCTGGGGACAGATATAGTTTTATATGCTCTGTATTCTAGTTTGAGTTCTTTCTACTTTTTTCAAATTGTAGACTCAATATTGACTTTACCTATAGAATGGAGGATTTTTCCTTAAAGAGTACTGACTTTCAAGAATTGGGTTCAGTACACCACAAAGAACTTTGTCTATTTTTCTGAGCATAGAAGTATTTCTAAACTCATTTCCCATTGCTGAAGATAACTTTTTTCAGATAAGAGGGTCTGTTGACTAATTTCTGGTTCAGCTCTCCAAACTGATCAGAACTCTCAAACAAGACCGCAAGAACTTCTGGGAAGGCTATTTGCAATGCAAAGTATCTAGGAACTCAATAAATGTTAGTTGACTGACTTGTGGTCACATACCCTTTCCCCCCTAGCTTTAGGCTTCCTTATGTTTGGTGTCAATATCCCTAAACATTTAACATACTGGTAGGTATTAAAACAAATAAAAAACATTGAAAAATACAAAATTTGTGACTTTTAACCATTGGGAGTTTCTGGACATAGAACTACCAAGTTCATGGAGTTCCCAGATCTAGGAGCCATCAGCAACTATTCACAGAATGGACCCTCAGCTCCAGGTGATTTTTTTCCTGATGGCCTTGGAATCCCCATTGTTATGGTGCTGGATGAAATTGACTTATTTCCTGAAAAGTAGCTGATTTAAAGATTATAAAAGAAGGGTTTATACTGGTATAGTATAATAAGGCTTACCATCTACAACACAAAAAACTGATATGAACAGTCAATTACAAATAGATTTGGCCTTTGTCTCAAATGGTAAGATTCTATGACATTAATCAGAAGTCAGGAAGGATGGGGCAGCTTTCTACCTTAAAAAATTTCCTATGAGGGCTTAAAAAGTAACTCACTTTTATTTAGTTGACCATGGGATTCTTTTGAAGGGAAGATGTCCATGCTAACTTTTCAAAGGCGTAAAAATATGTGTAAATGGTACCATTATACTTTTTTGAGTACTGTTTTATTTTTTTAATTACATGTAAAATCAATTTTTAATATTAACTTTTAAAAATTTGAGTTCCAAATTCTTCCTCCCTTCTCATTGAGAAGACAATTTTATACAGTTTTACATGTGCAAATGATCAAAACATCTTTCCATATTAGTCATATTGTAAAAGAAATCATAGCCAAAAAACTGCCCACCCTATCCTGAAAAAAGAAAGTGAAAAATCGTATGTTTCAATCTGTATTCAGATACTATTGAATTATTTCTTTGGAGGCAGATAGCATTTTTTAATCATGAGTCCTTTGGAATTTATTGCTGATAGTACTGTTAAGATAGCTAAATCACTCATAGTTGATCATTGTACAATATTGTTATTACTTACAATGTTTTCCAGATTCTGCTTACTTCACCCTACATTAATTTATCGAAGTCTTCCCCAGTTTTTCTAAAATCATCCTGCCTGTCATTTCTTATAGCACAACAGTATTCCATTGCAATAATATACATCTTGTTCCCAACTGATGGACAACCCCATAATTTCCAATTATTTGCCACCACAAAAAGACTGCTATAAATATTTTCATCCTAATAGATTCTTTCCCCTTTTTGGGCATTTCTTTGGTTCACAGACCTTATAGTGGTATGGCTAAATCAAAGGGTAGACACAGTTTTATAGTCCTTTGGGCATAATTTCAATTTAGTCTCCAGAATGGTTAGATCAGTTCATAACTTTATTAATGATGAATTAGTGTCCCAGTTTTCTCACATTCCCTTCAAAATTTATTATTTTCCTTTTCTGTCATATTAGCCAATCTGATAGATGTGAGGTAGTGTTTCAGAGTTGTTTTAATTTGCATTTCTCTAATCAGCAATGATTTAGATGATTTTTTCATATGACTATAGATCATTTTGATTTCTTTATCTGAAAATTGCCTGTTCATATATCTTTTGGACATTTTTCAGTTGGGGAATGATCTGTAATCCTATAAATGTGACTCAGTTCTCCATATGATAATTAAGGGATTATTGCTAACTTTGAAGATAGTAGTTTCAATTTAATAAGGATTGAGTGAGAGAAGAAGTCGTGTAAATGCCAAACATTTTAAGCTGAGGATAAATAGAAAGCTTGAGGAAGTGAGAGGAGAGTTAAGGCAAGGGCCAATGAAACTAAAGCTTTGCTGAGCCACTTTGCTGAGCACATGCTGTGCATGTAATGTGATTTCCAGACTGATAACTCAAAACTCTAACCTACAGAGATAATGGATAATGCTTAGATGTAGGATGACCCTGGGCTGTGAAAAAGTTGGTGGTGATGAGAACAATGATGATCTTTAGTGGAGGGATTCAGAATGAAGGAACCAAATTTCTTTTCAAGTAAAAATATGTTTCATGGAATAATGGGAGTGAAAAAACAATAGGTACACAAAAGAGATAAAGGAACATTTCAAAATACTTTTTATTTACAAGATTAAAATGAAATAAAAACCTTTTGAAAAGAGACATCAAAATTCTTCTGAAAAAGCAATTTGAAATTATGCAAAATAAAATGATTAGAATGTTCACATTCTAATGAACATTTGACTCAGAATTTCCATAGGCATAAGGAAAGGCTATATACATACCCAGACATTTACTACCACTTTTTTGTAATAGTAAAGAAAAACTGGCTCTTTATCAATTGGGGAACAGCTACACAAATTGTGATATATGGACTTGATGGATGATGACAATAGAAAGACAATGTGAACTGATGCAAAATGAGTTAAGCATAATATGGAAAACTATACACAATGATTTCAGTAATGTAAATGATGGAACAATCAATAAATAAAAATTTCTTAAACAACTACTGCATGCTAGGTATTGTACTAAGTGCTGAATAACAACAACAACAAAAACCTGAAACTAAATGCCACAAGATTATAATAGCCAAGGTTACGCCACAAGAAAAAAAGATGGGGAATGAGTAGTGTGGAACACTGCATATAATGTCAGGTTGGTTTTTTTTTTTTTAATTTTTAAATAAATTGGCTAGTTTTTTGGGACTTTTTTCTTTTAAAAATATTCTTTATTACAAAGAATAGCTTTCTAGAAGGGATAGGAGAGAATACAATAGAAAGACAAATGATATAAAAACAAAAGACAACAATAAAATATATATTAAAATATGTTTAAAAAACCCCCAATATCCTTTCTAGAAATTGTTAAAAACTGTTACTGGTGGTACTAATGTACATATTTGTACCCGTAGAAGTGAGACTAAGTTATGTATTATCAGCATTATTACTAATTACTACTATGACTTCTATTTATTGTGTATTGAAACTTCAAATTCAGCCTTTATTGTAATGCCCTAGAAACTGATGCAAGATACAGATTAGAGAGTTTTAAATATTTTATTTGAAAGGGAGAGATTTATTGAGACCAAATGGATCCATGGTTTGGTCCCAGGGCTGAATGAGACCATCGTCTCCAAGAATCCAGTCCCAATGTGGGTTCTCAATGACATTTTATATATATATATATATATATATCAGCTACAGGGGTAGATCGAGGAAGGGGTGGAATCAGAGCACTGAGAGTGGAAATAGGATTAACAATTCGGTTCTGACAGGGTTGGGGAAGGCATTGGACATTCTGGGATGGAGAGAAGTATTCTGTTAAAGTAGGAAGGACTGGGGTCATGATGTCTAAATAGAAGGTCATTTTTCTTATCTGGATTATCATGATTAGGAGGGGGGGATGGTGATGCAGTATTGAGCAGAACAATTAGGAACTGAGGCATAACAATTCAGGGAAACTGAGACAGGACAATTTAGGGAAACTGAGTCAGAACAATAAAAGGGAACTGTGCCACAAGTATGGCACACTATTAAGTAGAAGAAACTTTTGTAATTAAGTATGTTCAATTGTAATTCTCCTTGCTTGCATGTTGAGTTGATAGTTAATCTTTGAACCGTTGTCACTTGTGGTCACATTAATCTTCATATCAGAAGTTCAATAAGTTTTTCTTTTTCTTTCTTTCTTGTTTTTTTTTCTTGGTAATTTCCTTAAAAAGATATTGTTCTTCTCTGTTCTTTGACCTTATCAGACCAACTTTAAGATAATAGTAACTTCTGTCTGCTCCTTGACTCTCCTCTCCCCAAGATAACAGAAAATTCTGTAAAAGTTATGCTCAGGATATTGTTAATACCCAAGCTGAGCAGATTTCATATACTCTATTACTTACTTTTTATTTGAGATCTCCATGTCTGTAATAAAGTCCTTCAATAATTCCCATTATAATATATGTCAGTTAAGCATCAAGTTTTGTTTTCAATGTTTCCTGGTATGGAAGTAATATTTACTATATAACTACAGTATGTCACTGAGAACATTTAGGGCAAAATTCTGGGGAATGGGCAGGAGTTCCTAATCACTTTTTCAACTCTTGGAGTTAATCACATGAACAAAGGACAGTGGGACAGAACACAAATCCTTGCTTACTCAAAACTAGAAGGGATCTTGGAAAGCACACAATTCAGCCCCTTATTGGTTTAAAATAGTTACTTAGCATGCAGATTCCTTATGAAACACTAGGTGGTGCTCCAAACTAAAGCTACCATACCAGGTCTCTAATCAAGCGGTTAGGAGAATGCCTGGATCTCTGTGCATCTACCAGGAAGCATGTTCTGTTTTCCAGGGTTTTCCCAGGCTTCTCTTGACTTGATTTAGGGTTTAAAATGTCATGAAACTTATCACATAATATCCACACACTTAGAAAAATTGACTTGGTTGCTCCCATTCCAATAAGATTTATGTCTCTTTCCCAACTTTACAATCTAAAGGAATACTTAGGTTAGAGGACTGGATATAATTGTAATTAACTGGTGGAACATAAAAAATTTCACTCACTCTTAACTTTCTGGTTCTTTGCTTCCTACTTCCCTTTCTGGTTATTCTCAGTATACCTGACTGACCTTTTGATGAGCATGTTTCTGCATTCCACTACCAAAGTCAACTAAAAAAAGGGGAAGAATTGTCTTATTAACATTCTCTCCAGCTCCCAGAGTCTTGGCAATGAAGAAATCAAGAGAGAACTTATCTTAAGACTTTTCCCAAGGGCAAGAGCTGCTGTCTTCTCTCCCATCCTCCATCCCGTTTATGCTCAGCGCATTCCTCTGTGTTCTCTAACTCTGACTGGGCCAGTATTTGTGGTGTCTCCAGAATCCAGGAACCCTTAGCCTTCTCAGCAGTTTAGGTGCTGCCAGATACCCAAGTTGGGGGATTGGGCTCTCGATTCGTAATACAGATCAGGGATCTCCAAATATCAGAAACATGGGTATCTCTAGAGTGTAATTGTCATAAAATAGTCCATGCTCTTTGTTTTAAATGTTTTAAATACAACAAACAAATTTGCTAATTTAGTTTACATGAATAGTCCCCAGAATTTTGCTCATAGTTCTTTGTACTTACTATACTTCTCTGATAGATACTAAAGGATCTAGGAAATTAATAGCAGGGACTCAGTTGTTTCAAATATAATTAAGATACAGACAAAGAAAGTACAACCAAGCAAACTGAAGGGTGATGGAGTATGGAGGTATAGCTATGATGAGGTTCAGTGCAGGGCAGAGAGTTGTGGGAACCCCCTTCTGGTTGGCACAGGTCCTTCATAAAAGAATTTATGAAACCGAAAAGTTAACTGGAAAAAAGAAATTTATTGGCACTGGGAAGTCAACTTTTTGCTAGGAAGCTGACTCCTTAATGGCAAGGCCCCGACAGAGAAGTCAAGGTCTAGCAGAGGAGTCCTGGCAGAGAGAGATAAAGTTCTTAGCAGGGAAATCTCCTAGCAGAGAAATCCCGACAGAGGTAAAGAGGGGTGTGGTCCTGTTAGGGAAATAGGTAAGAGAGATAAAGAGGGTCTGGCACTGAGAAGAGAATGCCTTCTCAGCAGGCAGTGTGTCCTGGGAGGTAGCTATGTCAAGGGAGGTCCCTTGGCCTGGCATGATTCCTGCTTTTGACCCTCTTCAAGGACTTGAGCCCAGTTGCCTTTTTTATAATTGAAACTTTGGCTAGAGGCTAGGGGCAGTTTGAGTTGAAATCAGAATAAAGAATCTTCGAATTGATTGAGTAGGCCTAGACTAATATTCAACTCAATAGAGGGTTGTAATTAGTAGTGAGTGTTATCAATGTGGGGTGTGCTAGTCTCCTCCAGGATAACAGAATGAAACTACTTATCCTGATTCCCTGGGGTGGGTCTTTTGCAGAGGGAAGGATTCAAGAAAAATTTCTCCTTCAAGGAGTTTCTACCTCATGGCCCCTCTCCAAGTCAGAGAGAGAGAGAGGGAGAGAGAGGAAGAGAGAGGGAGAGAGAGAGAGAGAGAGAGAGAGAGAGAGAGAGAGAGAGAGAGAGAGAGAGAGAGAGAGAGAGAGAGAGAGAAAGAGAGAGAGAGAGAAAGGAAAAGAGA
This sequence comes from Sarcophilus harrisii, assembly GCF_902635505.1. Taxonomy (NCBI): domain Eukaryota; kingdom Metazoa; phylum Chordata; class Mammalia; order Dasyuromorphia; family Dasyuridae; genus Sarcophilus; species Sarcophilus harrisii. The sequence goes on from NC_045428.1 coordinate 314,914,961, forward strand.
GACAGAGAGACAGAGAAACAGAGACAGAGAAAGAAACAGAGAGACAGAGACAGAGAAAGAAACAGAGAGACAGAGACAGAGAAAGAAACAGAGAAACAGAGCCAGAGAGAGCCAGAAACAGAGAGAGAGAGAGAGAGAAAGAGTTTTAGCAGAAAAAGTCCCTAGACAACTTGCTCCATAAGACAAGCAATTACTAATGAACCTACAAAGAAAGGGGGATACAAGTGATGAGGTGCAAATGATGAGGTGTGAGAGTAAAGAGAAAAAGTTCCTCTAACTGCAACAGGATCCCTTTGGTCAATGGCAGAGTTTGCGAAACCACTTGCAAATCCCAATGAATACAATCACAAGGTTTGTGGCAAAGAATGGATTTAATTTGCACTAAGAAGCCAGCTTGCTAGGAAGACAGACTTCTTAGTGGACAAGGAATATAGCAAAGGTGGGTTACATTAAGAAGAAAATATCTTCAGCAGTGGGCATGATCCTGTTGAGACTGCTGTGATTTGGGGCTCAGATTGCCTTTTATTAACCATCTGAAACTTGGGGCTTCAATTTAATTCAAAATTGAATGAGATTACTTAACTGGGAGTTTGAGACACTCAATGTTGACTATGCCCCAGGTCTAGATTTCCAATTGAAAAGAGATTACTTATCTTTCGAGTTTCCCTTATGGACAGAAGAATGTGGCTCCTCCCAAAAAGCTGAGAGAGTTTGAGACTCAGGAATTCTCCCCCAAATGGTGGACAAAGTTTCAGAGCCCCCCAAAAGGTTAAAGGGGACACAATTTACATCAGGTTAAAGGGGACACAATTTACATCACAAGTAGGTTCTTTTATAGGGGAAAAATAACCTCTGAGGTTGACATCTTAATTTGGCCATCTGGATTGGTTATAGTAACTATGGGGTCCTGTCAATGAAAGAATTAGACATGGAATTCAACCAGTACCAAATACAATAAAGGCCCATTTAATTAAGATAAAAGAAGTCTGTCTTAAGAACTGAGATAATATGATGCAGGTGAACTCTGTAAAAATTGTTTCCCCTTTGATCTACTAAGAAGAGAGATAGGGGTCTCCTAGGCTCCAAAGAGTCTAGGAGAAAACACTTTCCAGGCTGGGCTTTTCTAAGGCAAATCACCTCCCCCTCCCTCCCCCCACCCCCAACTGATCTTTTTGGGAAACCATATCCCTTATTCAGGTTGAAAAAACCTTCAAAGTGATATTCATTCAATTGGAAGATCTGTGTCTGATATTTAGTGGCTTGAAACTCCAAGTATCTAGGCCTGGGGGCATTGACTTTCTTTTTAACTGGAAGTTGCCTGTCAGGACTCCTGTCCGCTGTGAAGAGACCCTCTTCTCAGCAAAAAAACCTTTTCTTATTTATCTGCCAGTACCTTGTCACTGAGGAAGTCAGTCTTCCTACCAAAGCTGACTTCTGCAGTGCCAATAATACTTCCTTTTTGCCATTAATATTTTGGTTTTGTGAATTCTTTCATCTTGACCTGTGCCAACCAGAAGGGAATTCTCACTCTCAACTCTCTGCACTGCCACTAGAACAGCATCAATACCATCAGTATTTCTTTTTACTTGAGTAGCTTGAACAGTAAAATTCAGATCCTGTCCTTATACTGTCCTTCCCCATGGTCCATGAAGCTATCAAGTACTTGGGGTCTTTTTGTTGGGATGTTACTCATGCCATCAAAGGGATTCCAGGACTTCTTGTTGAAGCATATAGATATTGCAATAGATAGAGTCCTGGGTCTAGAATCAGAAAGTCTTACCTTTGTGAATCCAAATCTGACCTCAGACACTTCCTAGCTTGGCAAATCACTGTTTGACTCAGTTTCCTTATCTGTAAAATGACAAACCACTAAAGCTACTAAAGTAGCTTTGTCAAGAAAATCCCAAGTGGCAGTCATAAAGACTCAGACAAGATTGAAAACAACTAAACAACAACTTAACAGCATTCCTCATCACACCAATTAGCCATCTCTTGAAGCTGCTTGAAACACACTTCCATTTTATTTATGCAGTCATAAATGGTCATCTAACTTCTACTTGAATACCTTCTATGGAGCTTAAATCTGTCTCTTTGGGACTTCCATTTATTGGTTCTAGCTTTCATCTGTGAGATTATGTAAAACAGTCCCAATCATTAACTTCAATTTATGGTCTGCCCATTTCCCTATGGACAAGTTCCAGATTTTCAATATCCTACCTAAAATGTGGTCCCCAAACTGAACACAATGTTTTTGGTATGGTCTAAGTAGAGCAGAGGCTGTTTGGGATTGTAACCTTTGTTTTGGAAACTCTGCTTCTGTTAATACAAAATAAGATCTAGTTAACTCTGTTGGCAGTCAGCCAAACCACGAAGGCTTTTCACAGAAACTGTTTACAATCAGATCTCCCTCATCCTGTATTTGTGCAGTTAGTTTTTTTTAAAATCCAAAGTAGGACTTTAGCTTTCATCCTATTAAGTTTCATCATTAAATTTCATTTGATTCATCATTTTAACCTGCCAAGATTTTTTGGTTTTGTTTTGTTTCTAAATCCCAATTCTGTTATCTAATTTGCTTTTATCTTATACTTTCAGCTTTGTGTCCACAGCAAATTAAATAAGCATTTCATATAAGCTATTATCTAAACTCATTGATTAAAAAAAAAAATTAAACAGCACAGATTTAAGGACAGATACCTGTGATTTGCCATGAGAAAATTTTCTCTAGGTCAGATATTCTTAAGTCTATGTGTGTTTCTGTTTCTGTTCTGCTAGAAACTCTGAAGGTCTTTCAGACCTTCCCTAATTGAGCCTCTTGTGAAGGCAAAAGAGGCCATCTTTTACCTCAGTTCTTATCTAGGCTTAAATTACTGAGTGGGTGTTGCCTCAGACAAACTAAGACCCAGAAAAGACCTTAGCTTAAAAAAGGCCAAGGTCTCCCAGTGGATCCTGAATCATCTGTAGTCATTCTGTCTTGATGTCCTGATGACTCAGGAGAGGGAGTGGGGTTGATGACTTTGCACAGTTCTGCCTCACTTAAACCCAATTCACTTGCTGATCAAGACATCATCCTGCTGATGTCATGGTTCTCTTCAAAAATGAAGTACAAACAACAATCTGTATCCTGGACTCCACTGACAGTCTCATCTACCTCTTCTCAGAATAATGCATGAATTTAAATGCATGAAATAAAATACATAGGACTATACAGGAAACTAGTTATATTGAATTAAATTTATCAAAATATTAAAAAATAAACATTTTCATAGACCTCAGATTAACCAATGTTGCTCTAGGTTGACTTCAGTCCACTAGTTAATACTCTTTGCAATCAGTATTTAATCAATTATAAATATACTTTAATGCACAATCGTTCCAATCATAATTCTTTGTCTTATTCAAAAAACTTTGTCATTTCTTAAATAACCAGCAGGCATGTTATGTTTATAGCACTTCCTTGACCTACTAGAGTGGTTATACTGTCAAGAAAGGAAATGTGATTTACCTGGTATGACTTGTCCTTTAAAAAAAATGCATCTCCTCCTATGTCTTTTGTATTTATACTGCCATTATTTCTAGAGGGGAAAACATAAATAAACTTGAACTTTGTTGGAGTTGCCCCTAGATCCTAGTGCTCATTTAGGGCAGTATAGGTGCCATGGAGGTGATGGATGTTTTAGAATTGGTCATATCTCAGGCTTACTGAAAGTAATTATGGGCAATAGATTATCTAGTCTCTGTAATACTCAGTGGTAGACTTGGAAGGGTGGAGACATGAACAGCTATGAATAAAGAGTAATAACATCATGCCTGAAAGTTACAAAGATGCACGAAAAGTTTATATAAACACAACTACAAAACACTCTTTACACCAGTAAAGGAAGATAAATAGGAGAGAGAAATTTGTTAGCTGGAATCCCAAGATCAGAGACACCCTCTCCTAAATGCAGGTCCTGTAAATCCAATGATTCCTTAAATCTTAAAACCTGTACTCATGTGGACCAAGCTTTATTTTGAGTATCTCCTGACCTTTTAAAAGAAAGGAGTCTCAGGTATACTCCCACACTGCAGGTAAAACTTGGTTTTGACTCATGTGTCTGGTCTCCCTAAAAAGGGATTATTAGGTTTCCTTTTGGAAAGGTACTCAATGTACAAAATAGATTAGATCTAGGACAGTCATTTTTTCTTCTGCCATAAAAAAACCCCTTAAAACACAAATGACATCTTTGCACATTTACAAATAACTTTAATCATGATGTAATAACCTGGAATTCCTATTGTAATCTCCTGGAAGACTACTTAAAACATTAAGTAGTGGGGGACTTACATGAAATGCATTGTGGGACTATTAGACAGGATTTTTGTCTTTGCCTTCATCTGTGTGAAGTTTAGGAATTCACTCAAGAGAGTATCTTCTGGCAAACCAGGACTTGTCATCTTTTCCTCTGAGGTGTGATAGAATTCTTACTTCAGGAATTCTTATTTCAGGAAGCCCAGGAATCTCATTCTAAATACCACCAGGCTGCTCGAGCTTTATGTTTACAGTTTGGGATAACAAAAGAGTAAGCTAGGAGCATAGTAAAAAGCTGTACAGCTTGCCTTCCTTTCTACACTCCTATGCTCCCTTCAGGGAAGAACCCTCGTGGTTTGAGACTCAATGAAATCTGGCAATGGATATGACCCATTATAAATCTTTTGGTCGTCTGTCTTTTATCCATGTTGTGGTAGACACCTTTTCAGGATTCACTTTTGCAATACCAGCAGCAAAAGAGACAGCTCGAGTGGTCACTGAATTCCTCATACAAGCATTCACAATTATGGGTTTGCCACATGCACTAAAAACAGATAATGGATCTGCATATACTTCTAAACATTTTGCACACTTTTGTGCACAGTATAAGATTTCACACACCAGTGGCATACCCTTTAATCCGCAAAGACAGCCAATAGTAGAGAGAAGAAACAGACATTAAGACATTCCTCCAAAAACAAAAGATAGGGGGAGCCACAAGTAACTCTAGAGAACTTCTAAATCTAATTCTCTATACCATTAGTTTTTTGATTTTTGATAAAGATGCACTGGCTTCAGCAGACAGGTTTTACAACCTGGAAGGGCAGTGTCCAGTGCTAGCAGCTCCACTATCTTTAGATAATCACCAGATAATGTGGAGAGATCCGGAAAGTGGAGAATGGACGGGCCAGATCGGTTAATTGCTTGGGGAAGAGGGTTTGCTTGCATCTCTATAGGTGGAGAAGGAATCAGATGGGTGCCAAAGAGCCGTATTCACCTTGTCCATCAGAGAGAGACGGAAAAAGAGAAAAATCTGGAAACAAAGGAGAAGACCTAAGAACAAAATCAGCAGGTATCATTGGATTCCTTGAGATGAAAGATTGTTGATAAAGACTGTTGCAGGACTTCACAACTTGCAGGAATTATTGGATTCCTGGCACATGAACTAATGGACAATGGATTCCTTTTGGACTGTTTCTAGGACTTATGGACTTGTGTAATTCCTCACGTTGATTCATGTTATTTGTTACATCACTTCTAGCCTGTGTTATATTGCTATGTGCTTATGTAATTTATGTAATTATGTGTAATGCCTCCCATATTGATGGATTTATGTATACCTGTTTTAAGAATGAGCCCCTTCAGAAACCCGCTAATCTGGTTTGATTTCCCATTTCCTTTGGTGTTTTCATCTCCCTCCCTGAGATGTCAGGGAGGGTGTGATCACCTCCTTTTATGGTGTTTTCACTTCTTTTTTGAAGCAGTCAGGGAAGGTGTGATCACCTTCTTTTTTGGAATTCTCAGGGAGGTCATGACCACCTATGTTCTAAATCAAAAGAAAGCGGGAGATTTCTTACAAGGTGCTAAGTCACTGGAATTGATAGAGACAATAATTATCTAATTTAGCATGGTACTTAACAATTCTCTAGTTCACTAATGAACTTAGTACTTATTAGAGTTTACACTTTTCACACCTTTAAGATTCACACCTTTAAGAGAGCATATATAAGCTAGGAACCTCAACCAGGATGCACTTTGGGAGATTCACAAGTCAGGATTCAGTTGAGGACATTCACAAGTCAGAGATGGCAGTCGGGCAGAAGGAAGGAAGACAGAGAAGTGGTGGCAGGCTGTCCTGTGGAGAACACTGAAACCAAGATCCAGAAGGCCTCCAGAAAACTAGCTGAGCTCCAAGTGAAGGAGAAAAGATTTTGGAAGAGACAATAAAGGATTTGGACTTTAACTCCTGGCTGCATTTGGGATTATTACTCTGAACTGAAACGCAGGCTGCTCCCAGAAGCCCCCAAGAAACCTGCTCCCAGAGAACTTTATATTTTAGAGAAGAATATCACAGAGGTATTTTGGAGGTTACCTCCTTTTGGGCAACCAACATCTAACTCTAAGAGGAGCTTTTAATTTCTCCAATTCAGGAGTTTGCTATCAAGACTAGAAACACTTCTCAAGATTGATATTGTCACATGTTCATGTTCTTAGGGAAAAAAATACAAAGCAAAAATAGCCACAAAGGGGATGGGGAAAGAATAAGCATCTATATAGTACCTGCTACATGCCAGGCATTATGCTAAGTGCTTTACAAATATCTTATTTTATGAGAACTCACAAGAGATTTGTGGGCCTATTTTAGGTTCACTGAGACAAGATAATATACTTGCAGTCATGTACTTTAGCTGCCATATCTATCAGAGGGTAGTAGAAGAAAAAAATCCCCTTCCCTATTTATGGGAAGTCCAACAGAGAGTAGTCTGAATCCCAAGACTTACATTTGCAAGAAAGAAAGAAGAGACAAAAGTAGAAGTTGCTTTTAAAAATCTTTTGATCAGATGGGTCTTCCTAATTTGTAGCCATTTTTCTTCAATTTCTCTGTCATAGAGTGATGGTAAAAGTAACTGACTAGAAACTTCTTGTTGCATATATCCTTTATTAAATAGAGTCCAAAGCATAAACCTTGCTGGCAGTGGTCAGGCCCCAGGGCTCAGTACTTCCGTGGAATGTACTAGCTAGAATGTGTGTTTCTGGAAATCAGTGCATGCTTGAAATTTTTCTTTCTTAAAATTTTTTCTTAAAAATTATGGTGTTTTCATTTCTTTTTTGAAGCAGTCAGGGAAGGTGTGATCACCTTCTTTTTTGGGGTTCTCACCTCCTTGAGAAGTCAGGGAGGTCATGACCACCTATGTTCTAAATCAAAAGAAAGTGGGAGATGTTAGAATTCTTACAAGGTGCTAAGTCACTGGAATTGATAGAGAACTTTCTTAAACATTTTTCTTAAAAAAATTCTTTCTTAAAAATTAAATTTATTTTTTAGATCTGCATCCTCTCTCAATTTGCTTCTTCTCTCCTCAAACCCCATCGAGAAAGTAAGAATAACAAAATCTCTTTTAGAAATATGTAGTCAAGCAAAACAAATTCACATACTGACTATGTAAACAAAAAAAGATGTCATTGTATTCTTGAGTCAATCACTTCTCTATCAATAGGTGGATAGCATGTTTCATCTTGAGTCCTCTGGAATTGTGGCTGGTCATTGTATTGATCAGAGGAATGCTCAACTTTATTAAAAGGCCTTAGTCTAGGTTCTCCTGGAGAGGGTCAGTATGTATTTAAGCCTGTCTGCTTTTTCAAACAATTGATTATACTTCATTTTAGATTTCTGAAAGTTTTCATTTTAAGTCACAGATGAATCAAGTGATGTGCTTAAAGATTCTCAACTTCATTTTCTTTTCAGCAAAGAATAGGAAAAGGCAATTCTCTGCTCCTAGAGTTTTTAATTTCTTACTGAAATGTAATATTTTATTATTTTAATATGCCTATTACATTTATATGCCACAGTTTTTTTTAACTGCTCCCCATTGATGGTGCCCACATTTCCTTCCAGTTATTTGCTACCACAGGGACTGTTTCTATGAATATTTTGGTATATTAGGTAATTATTTCTGTCTGTAACCTCCTTACAATATATGCTCAATAATGAGATTAATGTGTGAAAGAATATAGACAGTATGGTCACTTTACTTGCATAATTCAAAACTGAGCATTAATAATTTGAGCAATTTACCCACCAACAATGTATTGGTTATGTTTTGTGTTCCCACAGCCCTTCCAACATCTACTATTTTCATTTTTTGTCATTTCTGCCAATTTGTAACATGTGAACTACAATCACAGATCTCTTCTAATCTGCATTTCTCTACTATTAGTGTTTTCTGGGAATAGTGTTCTTTTCACTTTATCATACTGTCTTCCTCTTGAAATTGTCCTTCATTTTTTGAAGAGGGCCAGTGACATCAAAGAGTGATATTTTGACTTGAGTGTGGATTAAAGTGAGGCAGAGTTGCACTGAGTAGCCTTACTCTTTCTTCTAAAGTTATCAAAGTTTAGTGGCAGGACAAAAGTCAAAAGATAATTGATAATGGCCCAGGATGCAGGGGATGAACTTAGCATCTTTAATGTCCAACCAAGCTCTGCTGCTGCTTCAGGGGCTTTCATGACTGCTGGAATACATTGTTCTCACCTGCCTCTTCTGCTGAGGGAGGTCTTCACATGGTTACAGTAGATATCCCTCTAATTCACTGACAGGTTGGAGGTCTGTCAGTTACCCTCAACCTGGTTTAGCCCATTTGCTGAGATAATTTTAGCAGGTATGTCAGCTGCACATGATACAGTTCTTGGAGCCATAGGTGACAATTGAATGCTAGGTGGACACTAAAGGTAGCCCTGAAAAAGGCTCAGCAAGTTGTTAGAATCCTAGTGATAACTCAGTGGAGATGTTATGAGCCAGAACTTGAAACAAGGTGATAATTCAATGGAACTGATGGAAGCAATGCTTGTGTGCTTCTGTTTGCACCTTTAAGAATTCAAACATTGGCTCACACATTGGAGTTCACAAGTTGGGAAATATCCAAGTTTGCACCTCCATTAGCTCACACCTTAGTTCACCAGTTTGGGAGATTTCAGGGTTCAGTATGAGATATCCAAATTCACACATCCCTTAATCCCTCCCTCAGAGGAGGAGTCAACCTTTAAGAGATCATATAGAAGAAGCTGACAGAGGCTCAGTCAGTTAGTTCAGTTGAAGAGATTGAGAGGAGAGCACTCTGGGAGGAAACCCACAAGCCCACTCTCGGAGGTGGAGTCAGATTCAATCCATCTTCCATCTTTGTGCTGGCTGGAGGCTAAAGAAAGCAGAGGCAGAAGCAAAGGACAAAGCTGCAAGAGCTCTTAAAATCAAGGAGAGAGAGAGGCCTATAAGAACGCTAACTGGGCTTGGAAAGAGATAAGAAATAAACATTTGAATTTTATCAGCTGGCTTCATTTGAAGTGATTATTACTGTGCAAAGTCCAATGCCAGACACTGTGGGGATAAAAAGAAATCAATACTTTCCCTCAAGAAGCTTATATTCTACTTGGGTAATATAACATACATACATAAGTAAATATAATATATAAACAAAATAATAAAAATTATTTTAAGAGGAAGAAAGAAATAGCAAGTGGAGGAGAAGGTACTGGATCCATCTTTTGAAGAAAATTATAAGGTAGAAGGAAAGCACATTCTAAGAAATGTAAAGAAGGAAGCACATTCTAATCTAAACCCATCTGAGTAAAAATAGAAAATGGGGTATCATGGATTTGCAGGACAGTTTGACTAGAATCAAGAGTATTTTATTTTTCTTATGCCTAAGATGATCTAGAGAATTATAACTGGCTTTTCTAATAGCAGAGAGGGAAAAAAAATCTCTATTTCAGATTTTTCCTTTACTCAGGCTCATAAATCTCAAAGTAGTGTAGGAGGTAGGGAAGGAGGAGTGGATCTGTGGTTCTATCTGGAACAAGAGAAATAATAGAAAATTTTGGATTGTTTTCCTTTTCTCCACCAATTTTTTCCCACCTTCCCTCTCCCATGGAGAAACTTTGAAAATATTAAGATGTGTGATGACAGTCCTATCCTGAAGATACTGGGAAAATGTCATCCTGAATCTATAAACTCACACTGAGAATCATAATTCTGCTTTATTATAAATTTGTTTTGTCAAATTATTAGATAAGGGTGTTAATGAAGAAAAGATACTTTTCCTGATGTTTCATAGCCATATGTTGACTAATATTAGTCACAGACTGACTTATAATCCCAACCACAGAGAGACCCCTCTAACTTGAACCAATAACCTTGTCAATACTTGCACTTTGACACCATTGAAGGCAAAAGAGTATGGGAGCAGTATGTTCAGAAAGTAACAATATAATGGGGATGGACTGGCCAATGAGTTCCTAGTCTTTAGGACATGCTTGAATTTGCCCTTTCTGGTGGGATACATTCATCATATTTCTTGTCTGATTTCAGTTCAGTAGAGGGAGAATTGGTGGGCTTTCTTTCAGCTTTGAGTGATGGGCTGGTACCATGCACTGATAAGTTTTCTATTGGATGAAGTGCTAGAAAGGGCAGCTAGGTGACTCAGTGGATACAATGCCAAGTCTGAAGTCAGGAAGACTCCCCTTATATTCAAATGTGGCCTCAGGCGCTTACTAGCTGTGTGACTGGTGGGCAAATCACTTAACTCTGTTTGCCTCAAGATCCTCATCTCTAAATTGAGCTGGAGAAGGCAATGCAGACCACTCCAGTTTCTTTGCCATGAAAACCCCAAATGGGGTCACTAAGAGTCTGAAATCATTGAATAACAGACAATAAAAGTGCTAAAAATACTGACAGTGTATGGGAGGCTGAGCTGATATTGTGTGCATACAAAAGTTTTGACCAGATCATCTGGTCTTTTTCCAGGTGGCTTTTGAATGAAAAGAACTCTGTGAACAGCTGGGTAGGAGGAGTAGTGATTATCTTATCTCCTCACTTGTCAGCTGTATGTCTGTAAACACATGGTACTTTTGTTTCTTTTGCCTCTTTTATGTTCTTTCAGCTCTTAGGTGATTGAGTATTCAGAGCCACAGTTGACCAGGTTCTGATCTTCTGAGCTTTGAAAGGCATGAAGAGCCATCAGAAGTCCCCTCATGAACTTGAATTGACAGCAGAACACCCTGTGGCCAATGCAGCAGAATTCAATGGGGAGTTCACACAACAGCAACTAAGTCTATCTTTTTTTAGTTTCTTATGTTTAGTGTTTATCTTTCTCTCCCTCTCTTCATTCCAATGTTTTAACTTCAATGTTTCCTCAAAGTTGTGACATTTTTATGAGGAAGTTTTGGAACCCTTTAATTTCATTAAAGATTTATTTTCCTCCTAGTATGATTATATTCATTTTTTCTGAGTAAGTTATTCTTGGTTGTAAGCCTATATTGAATTATCATATTGTAAGACTTTTTGAATATCATATTCTAAGCTCTCAACTCTTTTAAAGTGGTGCATGGTAAATCATGTTTGATCCTTAGTGTGCTTTCTTGTTACTTGAATTCTTTCTTTCTGGATTCATGTAGTATTTTTGATTTTAATTATGATGTTTCTGGGAGTTTTTATTTTGGGATTTCTTTCAAGAAGTAATCAGTGGATTTTTTTTTTCTATTTCCACTTTATCTTCAGATTTTAAGGGATATGGGAAATTTTCTTTTTCTTTTCTTTCTTTCTTCCTTTTTTTTTTTTTCCCCCCATACTGGCCACTGCTAGGGTAGTGACTTATTTGCCTCTCATCCCCCATTCTCAATTTAGAGATGGCAGTAGGGCTCACAGTGGTTACCTTCTGAACCAAGATATTTGCCTTCCCACTCAGGTCCCCAAAGGTATATGCCCAAATCTGCCTGCTGTTCTCTTCCTAACTCCATTCCCAACCAATCCCCAATGTAAACAAAAAATTTAGAGCTATGTTTAAGAAACTTATGTACCACTTTGAAGACAGCAAAAGTTGATTGAGGGCTTACAGGACTCAAGCTAGAATATACTTTGAATTTTATATTAGTCTCAGAGTTTGGAAATGGACATATGTGTTTCTAAGAGCCCAGACTAGTAAATTCCACAGTTATCTGCAAGACTGAAAAAAAAAAAAAAGATTCTTCCCTACCAGAAACCGATAAAATAGATTGGCAAAAGGGTGGGGAAGTTTCTTCCTCTAAGCATGGGCAATTTTCTTTTAAAATTTCTTGAAATGTGATGTGTAAGGTCTTTCTCTCTCTCTCTCTTTTTGGTTATGACTTTTGAGTAGTCTAATGACTTTTTACTTTAACTTAAAAAATAATATCTTTTTATTTTCAAAATATATGCAAAGATAGTTTTCAACATTCACTCTTGCAAAGCCTTGTGTTCCAAATTTTTTTGCCCTCTCTTCTGCCCACTTTGTCCTCCTCTAGAAGGCAAATAATCCAACATATGTTAAACATGTGCAATTCTTCTATGCATATTTTCATAATTATCATGCTGCACAAGAAAAATCAGATCAAAAAAAGAAAAAAATGAAAATAAAAAAATGCGAACAAACAACAATAATAAAAAAAATAAAAATACTTTGTTGTGGTCCACATTCAGTCCCCACAGTCCCTCTTTCTGGATGCAGATGACTCTCTTTGTCACAAGTCTAATGAAATTGGCCTCATTATTGAAAAGAGCCACGTCTTTCAGAATTGATCATCACATAATTTTGTTGTTGCTCTGTGCAATGTTCTCTTGATTTTATTCACTTCACGTAGCATCAGTTTATGTAAGTTTCTCAAGACCTTTCTGAAATCATCCTACTGATCATTTCTTATAGACCAATAATATTCCATAACATTTAAATACCAAAAAGTATTCAGCCACTCTCCAACTGATTAGCATCCACTCAGTTTCCAGTTTCTTGATACTACAAAAAGGGTTACTAGAAATATTTTTTGCACATCTGGGTCCTTTTCTTTTTTTTATGTTCTCTTGGGAAACAGGCCCAGTAGAGACACTGCTGGATCAAAGGGTATGCAGTTTGATAGCCTTTTGGAAATAGTTCCATATTGTTCTCTAGAATGATTGGATCAGTTTATAATTCCATCAACAATGTATTAGTATTCCAGTTTTCCCACATCTCTTCCAACATTTATCATCATTTTTTCTTGTCATTTTAGCCAATCTAAGAGGTATGAAGTGGTACCTCAGAGCTGTCTTAATTTGTATTTCTCTGATCAATGTGATTTAGAGCATTTTTTTATATGACTAGAAATGGTTTTAATTTCTTCATCTGAAAGTTGTTTGCTCATATTCTTGGATCATTTGTCAATTGGAGAATGGCTTGAATTCTTATAAAATTCAGTCAATTCTCTATATATTTTAGAAATAAGACCTTTATCAGAACCATTGAAAGTAAAACTTTTCCCTCAGTTTTCTGCTTCCTTTCTAATCTTGTCTACACTTTTTTTTTTGGTAGAAAAACTTTAATCAAAATTATCCTTTTTGCATTTCATCATTTACTCTAGTTCTTTGGCCACAAATTCTTCTTCTCCAAAAATCTGAGAGGTAGACTATCTTTTGTCTTTCTAATTTGTTTATAGTATAACTCTTTATATCTAAATCATGAACCCATTTCAACCTTATCTTGGTATAGGGTGTTAGGTGTGAGTCAATGCCTAGTTTCTGCCATACTATTTTCCAATTTTCCCAATTTTTAAAAAAATTAAATAGTGAGTTCCTATTCCAGAAACTGGGGTATTTGGGTTTATCAAACATTAGAGTACTATAAGTCATTGACTATTGTGTCTTGTGAACCTAACCTGTTCCACTGATCAGCTATTTTATTTCTTAGCCAGTACCAAATAGTTTTGTCCACTGCTGCTTTATAATATAGTTTTAGATCTGGTACAGTTAGGCCATCTTCATTTGCATTTTTTCATTAATTCCCTTGAAATTCTTGATCTTTTGCTCTTCCACATGAACTCTGTTATTTTTTCTAGCTCTGTAAAGTAATTTCTTGGCAGTTTGGTATGGCACTGAATAAGTAGATTAATTTAGATAGAATTGTCAATTTTATTATATTAGCTCAATCTACCCATGAGTACTTGATATTCTTCCAATTGTTTAGATCTGATTCCATTTGTGTTTAATTTTACTTTTCAATTTGTTTTTCAGGTCATTTGTTTTGTGATGAGATGCATCACATTTTCTTCTATCTCCCCCCTCCCATCCCCCCACAGTTTTTTGTTTCGGTTTAATATTTTGTTGTTTCATGGAATCATTGACTTCTGTTCTAATTTTTGGAAAGTTTGTTGTTGGAGCAAAGTTTTGAGCCAACTTTGTATGCCAAATTGTCAATTTCCTTTCTAATTCTTTGTTATTGTTTTCATTTCCTTTCAAACTTTTTCCTCTATAGTTCTCATTTAATTAAAAGAGTTTTAAACTCTTTTTTTTTTTTTAAATCAAAGCTTTTTATTTACAAAGCATATGCATGGGTAATTTTTCCAACATTGACCCTTGCATAACCTTTTGTTCCAAATTTTCCACTCCTTCCTCCCACCCCTTCCCCTTGGCAGGTAGTCCAATATATGTTAAATATATTGAAATTCATGTTAGATCCGATATATCTATACATATTTATACAGTTATCTGTTGCACAAGAAAAATCAGATCAAGAAGGAAGAAAAAAAATGGAGAAAGAAAACACAATGCAAGCAAATAACAACAGAGAGAGTGAGAATGCTCTGTTGCATTCCACATTCTGTTCCCATGGTTCTCTCTCTGGGTGAAGATGGTTCTCTTCATCACTGCACAAGTGGAACTGGTTTGAATCATCTCAATGTTGAAGAGAGCCACACCCATAAGAATTGATCTTCATATAGTTTTGTTGTTGCTGTGTATAATGATCTAGTTCTGCTTATTTCACTTAGCATCAGTTCATGTAGGTCTCTCCAAGCCTCTCTGAAATCATCCTGCTGGTTGTTTCTTACAAAACAGTAGTATTCCATAACATTCATATACCATAATTTATTCAGCCATTCTCCAGTTGATGGGCATTCACTCAGTTTCCAGTTTCTTGCCACTACAAACAGGGCTGCCACAAACATTTTTGCACATGTGGGTCCCTTTCCCTCCTTTAAGATCTCTTTGGGATATAAGCCCAGTAGAAACACTGCTGGCTCAAAGGGTATGCACAGTTTGATAACTTTTTGAGCGTAGTTCCAAATTGCTCTCCAGAATGGTTGCATCCATTCACAGTTCCACAAAAGTTTTAATTCTTAAAAAATCCCAGGAATGATAGTTGAATTTGTGTTCAACCTGAGTTTTTCTCTGTGGCAGTGCTCGCCCTTAATCATTGAATGGGTGTTGCCTCAGACAAACTGAAGCCTTAATTTAGAAAGACCAAGGTCTTCCACTGTATCCTGGCCATCACCAACCATCTTGACTTTTATCTTGCCACTGACTCTGCAGACAACTGACAGCTCTGCCTCATTTATATCTAGTTCACATACAAGTCAAGACATCACTCTAGTGATGTCATTGGTGCTCGAGAATAAGGATGATCAACTGCAGCAAAATGGTTGGAGTCATCCTCTACTTTTGTGTTTGTGTTTTGAATTCTCTGTCACCAAAAATAGCATTTTATTGTAGGATTCTTTTTTGTTTGCTTATTCTTCAAGCCTTTTTCTTGATTTCACACTTGATGTTAGGGGTTAGCTTCATAGTCTTCTGAAGGAAAGGTGCTGGTCTTGTTGCTACTTTTCTTGCAGGGTTTTGTATTGTGTTTCAGGATCTCAGGGATTGCTCAGGCAGCAGACCTACAAGCTTTTAGTGCTCCTAAAGTGATCTGATCTAGGGCAACGTGTGATTGCTGGCCCCTTTATCTGATCTCTGTAAATTGCTAACCTAATTTAGGACTGAGCAGTTTAGATTGCTGCTGGGCTCATCTCTTATCATTTGGGGAGGGAAAACTCTGCTGGTTCAGAGTAACTGAATTGGAGGATTTTTTTTTGTTTGTTTGTTTTCGGTCTGGGACTTTTACTCTGGATATCTCTTTGTAGACTTCAGATTGGGCATAGGAGCTGTGGTTGGGATCTCACCCTATTCCTAAGGATATAAGCCATATTGCTGCTTCTTGCTTTTAAACTTGGCTAAGTTCTGTGATGACTCCCTATCCTGGAACACCATTCCTTGGCACAGATCCATTTCTTAGTCTATTATGGATTTGTTATTCAGAACTGGGTAGTAAGTCACTGAGTTACTAATTGGAATTATTCCTTCACTCTGCATGTGGTGCCCTGGTAAGTATAGGTCTGGGACTCCTTCTTATTCTGGTGCATAACTTTTCCCTGGGCTAGAGTGTACTCCATGTCTTTTTCCTTGTCAGATCCTCTCCTCAAGGTTCACAAACATCCCTGTCTGCCTCTCTATGACACTCTTTCTGGGAAAAAAATGACTCATTATGAATTTTTCTTGGCTTTCCCCACAAGAATTTAATCTAACGCATTTCTAGAACTGTTTAGAGTTTTTTTTTCTTTTGAGGGCAAGGTTTAGCAATCTAGACCATATTTCTTTTTGCTTTACCATTTTTGAGTACATATGTCTAGCTCACAGGTGTATGTACCCTGAGACAATTATTTTAGGAGGAAGGAGACTGTAAAGGGTCACTCATTATAATCAGGTCCATTTTGCTTCTTGCTAGTCTCTTTTCAAAATCCAAGAGAGGACAAAGGTATTTATTATACTTTTGTATAATACAAGATGCTAAATAACTGTAGTAAAGGAAATATATGACAAATGCTATATTGTCATGTCTGACTTTTCATGATCCCATTTGATACTGGATATTGGAATGGTTTGCCATTTCCCATTTGATACTGGATAATGGAATAGTTTGCCATTTCCTTCTCCAGAACATTTTACAGGCAAGGAAACTGAAGTGAATAGGGCTATTTAACTTGCTTAGTATCACATAGCTAGTAAGAGTCTGAGGCTAGATTTGAACTCAGGAAGATGAAGCTTCCTGATTTCAAGCCTCATTACCTAGCTGTCTCAAATGCTATGAGATACAAAAACATTGCAGTGGGAGTTCAGTAGTGCTTATTTCCTCTGCTGCAGATAAAATCTATAGCTTATGGCATATTGATCTGTAGTAGATCAAAGGTGCTACTCATTTTTTGGTGGGTGGTGCCCTTTCTCTCTGCTTTTCAACAAAATTTCTTTCCTGCTAGGTATGTAGAGCTATAACTTGGAATTCTTTCATTCAAGAAAAAAGAGTTGATTGAGATAAGGGGCATGATGATGGCTCAAAGGACAAATCAATCCACGGCTGTACCTGTCCTAGGAAAGTGGCTAACCCACTAGAAAAGTTGGGCTATATTCCCATGCAGAGTAGATAAAAGTGGACCCCAGGATGTCTTGGCAGTGTAATTCTCAATCTGGGGCCAGACAAGGGAGTAGAATTGCAAGCTAAAAAGAGGGTTGTATGGAAAAGGACTGTACAAAGATTGTCATAGAGAGGGATGGTACCTTCTAGTCCAACCTCCTTATTTTAAAGATGAGGAAACTGAAGCTCAAAGAGGTCAATGAACTTGATCAAGATTACGCAGGTAGTGAGTGGCAGAGCCAGGTTTTGAATTTATATTCTTTGATCCCAAACTTTGTGCTCTTTCCACTGTACTACTGCTGTTTTCTACACAGTTGATTCAGAAATGACTTTCATCTTTCCCATTTGTTGTAATATAATCTATTTCATTTAAAAAAGTATCACTAAAGGAGCACTATCATCTTAAGGCAGGAAGGTTAGCCTTCTTCCCCTTCTCTCTCTCTTTCTCAGGTATCTACTCACTAAATGTCACTCATTTATGTTGTTTTGGGTAATTGACTGATGCAAAAAAAATTCATAATGTTATAATGGTATTTGATTAAAATATATTAAATTCAATGAGTTTGGTTGGGACAGTATTATGTATAATAAACCTATTCATTATTGAGGGGAGATAAAATGTATACAAATAACAACATTATAATTTTATAAGTCGATATTTGGTAGTTAGGACAGTGCCTTACACTTAAACAAATAAATAAAGTTATTTATAATAGTGCTTTAAGTTTTGCAAGGCATATTTACAAATATTGCTGTCATCCTCACAGCAACCTTAGAGGATCGGTACTATTACCATCTCCATTTTACAGATGAGGAAACTGAAGCAGACAGAAGTTAAAATACTTGTTCAGGGTCATGTAGCAAATGAGTGTATGAATTAAGATTTGAATTCAGGTCTTTTTGATGCCATCTCCCCACTATATTCACTGTGCCACCAGCTACTTCTTAATATATGTTTTTTGAATTAAATCATTCTGAGTCCAATGAGGAGTTTGAGAAGAGAAAAGTGACTGGTTTTTAGCTGGAGAAAAGGAAGGATCAAGAAAAGATTCATTACACATCCATAGGTAGCACCTACAGGAAGTTCATCACTGGGAGTTCCCTATATCATACATATACATATACATATGCATATGATGCATACACATATACACATGTATGTATATGCACCATATATGTGTACATATAACATATGCATATATATGCTTGTGTACATTTCACATATCTTACCTCTGTCCCTGATTTCCTTTGCATACTATTGACTGTCAGCTCCATGAGGATACAGATCTTTTTAAAAATAAAGCTTTTTATTTTCAAAACATATGCAAAGACAGTTTTCAACATTTACCCTTGCAAAACTTTGTGTTCCAAATTTTTTTCTCCCTCCCTTCCCTCCACCCACTCCCCTAGACAGCAAGTAACCGAGTATATGTTAAACATTTATAATTCTTCTATTTATATTTTCACAATTATCATGCTGCACAAGAAAAATCAGATCAAAAAGGAAAAAAATGAGAAAGAAAACAAAATTCAAGCAAACAACAACAAAAAAGTGAAAAGTGATCCACACTCAGTCTCCATAGTCCATCACAGGGCCATTTGAACTGGCCTAAATTACCTCACCGTTGAAAAAAGTCATGTCCATCAAGAATTAATTATAAGCTTGTTGTTGTGTACAATGATCTCTTGGTTCTGCTCATTTCACTCAGCATCAGTTCCTGTAAGTCTCTCCAGACCTCTCTGAAATCATCCTGCTTATAGAAGGAATTTCTACAAAGATTAGCTTTCTTATAGAATAATAATATTTTATAACATTCATATACCATAATTTATTCAGTCACTCTCCAACTTATAGGTATCTATTCATTTTCCAGTTCCTTACCTCTTCAAAAAAGGCTGCTGCAAACATTTTTGCACATGGGGGTCCTTTTCCCTTTTTTATGATTTCTTTGGGATACAGTCCCAGTACAGACAGTGCTGGATCAAAAGGTATGCACAGTTTGATAGTCCTTTGGGTATAGTTCCCTATTGCTCTCCAGAATGGTTGGATAATTTCACAATTCCATAACAATGTATTAGTTCCCAATTTCCTCACATCCTCTCCAACAATCATTATCTTTTCCTGTCATCTTAGCCACCACACTTAGTGTGTAGTGGTACCCAAGAGTTGTTTTAATTTGCCTTTCTCTGATCAGTAATGATTTAGAGCATTTTTTCATATGACTAGAAATGGTTTTAATTTCTTCATCTGAAAATTGTCTGTTCATATCCTTTGACTATTTATTAATTGGAGAATGTCCAATTTATAGTCTACAAATTTGAGTCAATTCTTTATATGTTTTAGGAATGAGGCCTTTATCAGAACCCTTGGATATAACATTTTTTCCCCTTGTTTTCTGCTTCCCTCCTAATCTTGTCTGCATTGGTTTATCTGTACAAAATTTTTTTAACTTAATGGAATCAAAATTATCCATTTTGTATTCCATAATATATATAGAGATCTTTGTTTTAAGCTTTATGCCCTTCTCAGTTCCTGGCACAATACATCCTTATTTGAGATAATATTAGGTCTTTGCTTAGGTTTTATTAAATTGAATTCATATCACAAAAAACCACAAAGCTTACACATATAGAGATTTAAGGTTAATAAAACACTTTCTTTTGCAAATATCCCATCTGATTCTTACAAATGGCTCCATGGGATATATTCTACAAATTTTATTTTCTTTACTTTATAAATGAAGAAATTGATATTCACATGGTTTAAGTGGTCTGATCTGGGCCCTGAAGAAAGGGAAATATTATCTTTTGTGGTGAGCAGCAGATTTTGGGCTCAAAGCCTAGCTTTTATATTTGTATGATAGTGGGCAAATTACATAAATATTCAGAGCTTCAGTTTCTTCATCATCCTCACTTACACAATTTAACTTAATTCCACAAATATTTATTAAGTCTCTACTACATTCAAGGTATTAGCTGCTGAGTGGTATTTTCAATGAGTATACATATTTCTGTATCCCTAAGGATAATTTCTAATTCTAGATCTTATATAGAGGCTGAGATGGGGGAATACTTTCAAAGTATAGGGAAACTGTGTAGGCAAAGGCATGGAGGAAGAAGGCAATATGTAAAAGGGAGACTGAGAGAAATTCAATGTGAGGTGAAAGAAAATAAATTCATACAAGACTTTAATAATAGGTTGGAGTCATATTGTAAAGGGCTTTGAATGACAGTCTAAAAGGTTTGTAGTTTTATTCAGTAGGCAATGGGGAGATCCTGATGTTTCCTTGGATTGTCACATGAAATATCAGTACTTTACCTAGTGAGTTATTCAATCAAGCTAAGTTTAATTGAATAGTTTCTGCTAGTTCTTCTATGCCATATGTTTGTTCTCACATCTTCCTTTCAGGCCTGTTGGATCATGGCAGCAACCTCCCACTGCTGACTCACTCACTGTTTTTAAAAGCTTTAGCTCCATAGTAGGGAGGTATGGAAGCAGCAATATGACTAGGCTTCTTTTGACTGAATAAGCAACCCCTTTGCCTGTCAAACAAGCTTCTGTTCTGCTCACAGTTGTATGCATAGTGATGAATGTGAATAGTTTGTATATCTAAGTCTGGTTCTTTCCCTCCTATTAGAAATTAGTTTTATATCCAGTGAAAAATCCAAGTGGTATTTGTTGCCTCTTGGCTAGTCATTACTTTCATGGCTGCAGATGTCCCACAGAGAATCCTAGGCTAGGCGAACACAAAAATAGCTAATCTTTGTAGAAGTTCCTTCAAAAACAATTAATGATTACTTATGATTGATGGGAACACTGAAATAATTTATTTTTTAAGTAAGTTTTTTTATTTTTCAAAATACATGCAAAGATAGTTTTCAATATTCATCCTTGCAAAACCTTGTGTTCCATATTTTTCTCCCTTCTCACCCCTTCCCCTCTCCCCTAGACAACAAGTAATCCAATATAGGCTATGTGCAATTCTTCTAAACATATTTTCATACTTATCATGCTGCACAAAAAAATTCAGATCAAAAAGGAAAAAAAAAAGAGAGGGGAAAAAAAAACAAGTAAGCAAACAACATCAAAAAGGAGAAAATACTATGTTGCAATCCGTATTCAGTCCCCATAGTTCTTTCTCTAGATTCAGATGGCAATTTCTCCATCACAAATCTATTGTAATTGGCCTGAATCACCTCATTGTTGAAAAGTGCCAAGTCCATCACAGTTGATTATCACAGTCTCGTTGTTGCTGTGTACAATCCTTTTGGTTCTACCCACTTCATTTAGCATCAGTTTATATACATCTCTCCAGGCCTTTCTGAAATCATTTTGCTGATAGTTTCTTATAGAATAACATTCCATTACTTTCATATACCATGACTTATTCAGCTATTCCCTAACTGATGGGCATCCACTCAGTTGAAATAGTTAATTTAAAATAACATGTAATGGAAAAATCTTTTTCATTTTTTTTTGAAAGTACATTTTATATAGAAGTTTGAACTGAATGAGTTGTCAATTTGGTATAGCCTGGAGACTTTTGTGAAATTCTAGTTCTGTTAAAAATAGATTCTTCAATAGTCCAGAACATCTAAGATTTCATCAATGTAGTTACTCCTTCTAATCACAGAGATTGTAACCTTTATGTGTTTGTTCAGTAAGTAATATTTGTCCATTTTCATGTGTAAATTCATCATTAGAAAATCTATTCAGCATACTAGGGACCTTTTTTGTCTTTTTAAAAAATTTTATTTATACTATGGAGCCTGAAGGCTGCCCATCTGTAATTCTTGTTTTTACTTCATGATATGTACATGTATATGTATGTGCGCACGCGCACACACACACACACACACACACACACATATACTCCAAGGAAATCAGATGCAAAAAGAAAGTTCCCATGTATCCTAAAACATTGATAGAAGCACTTTCTCAAGAATTAAAAAAAAGTGAAAACAATTTCCAAAAAATTGGAAATGGATGCATATTTATTAGGGAATGGCTACACATAATGAAGTATATAAAAGTAATGAAATTGTGAAATAAGAAAATGGAAATTATTAACTCAATGAAACTTGGTAAGACTTATATGACTGATTCTGAGTAAAACAAGCAGATTTGATGAACAATGTATACAACAACTACAATGGTACAAACAAAAACTAATATAAAATGGCAACCAAATTCAAAATAAACAGTATGATCAACACTGACTCCAGAGGTCGGATTACTACAAAAGCTAATGTATCAGACATGGACAGAGTTATTGTATTGGTTAGTTTTACATTTTTCTTTTTTTTTCTTTTTTTATTTAATAGCCTTTTATTTACAGGTTATATGTATGGGTAACTTTACAGCATTGACAATTGCCAAACCTCTTGTTCCCCTCTTTCCCCTACCCCGTCCCCCAGATGGCAAGATGACCAGTAGATGTTAAATGTATTAAAATATAAATTAGATACACAATAAGTATACATGACCAAACCGTTATTTTGCTGTACAAAAAGAATCGGACTCTTAAATATTGTACAATTAGACTGTGAAGGAAATCAAAAATGCAGGTGGGCAAAAATATGGGGATTGGGAATTCAATGTAATGGTTCTTAGGCATCTCCCAGAGTTCTTTTGCTGGGCATAGCTGGTTCAGTTCATTACTGCTCCATTGGAAATGATTTGGTTGATCACATTGCTGAGGATGGCCAAGTCCATCAGAATTGGTCATCATATAGTATTGTTGTTGAAGTATATAATGATCTCCTGGTCCTGCTTGTGTCACTCAGCATCAGTTCGTGTAAGTCTCTTCAGGCCTTTCTGAAATCTTCCTGTTGGTCATTTCTTACAGAACAATAATATTCCATAATATTCATATACCACAATTTATCCAACCATTCTCCAACTGATGGGCATCCACTCATTTTCCAGTTTCTAGCCACTACAAAGAGGGCTGCCACATAGTTTTACATTTTTCATTGTTCCTAATTTTTTTTTTTTTGCTACAAAGGACGGTTCTGAGGTATATAGTGGGAAAATATATAGAAAAGGCTTTTTGATATTAAAAAAAACCCATAAAAATAAAGTGACATATCATGGGGACTAAGAATTTCCTCTCCTACTAAAGGATACATAATTCTCATTCACAAGTCAAGACATTATCCTCATGATATCATTTGTCTTCTTCCAGTATGAAGGATGGATAACAACAAGCAACAACTGAATTATGCAGACTGTATTCAATTCTTGGGGACCTCGGCTTACAAAGAAAGAGGTCAGATATTTTCTCATTTTCTTCAGCTCTCTATAGTCACACAGTAGAACTCTGAAGAAAATTGCATAAAACTTAGATATGGCTAAAGCCTAGGATCTTCCAAAAGGTATCATTAAAGTACTCAATGTACAATGTAAATATTGCCTTCATATGAAAGAAATGATTAAAATAAAAGCACTCATAAATGTATATACAAAGACTTAGCACATAAAAAAGTATTTCTTTCTAGGAGGCTATCAGTGAACTTGTCCTACATTCTACACACCTTCAGAGTCTTGTAATGCTGTCAGCTCATGATGAGGAAACTTTCCTGATCAAATACCATATTTCTTTCAAAGAGATCTATTATAGGGATATAATTTATTTTCAGGAAATGATCTGTTAGGAATTCAGAGGAGAGGTCAGGAGTAGAAATAAAGATTTTGGAGGATCTGCTTAGAGGTGATAATTAAAATTATGGAAGTGGTTACCATTAATCAAAGCAGAGAATGTAGAGTGAGAAGAGGGTGGAAGACAAAACCCTGGGGGATAGTCATACCTAGAGTTTGGAAAGAAGTCAGTGAATCTGAAGAAGGGACCCTGAAACTCCTTAAAACTTCTTGAAGGAGAGATTCTCCTTGAACCCTGTTTTTGTGGGGACCCTGCCCGAGGACAAGCAGCTTCATTCTGTAATTTAGGTGGGGCTGGTTGAATTCAGAGTTGGGCATACCAATCCCATTGAATTGAAGATTTTCTATTCAATTCAGGTGGGGATAGCCAGCTCAAGCTGAAATCCAGCTTGTAGATAAAAGAGCCAACTTGGAACTCTATCTACTAGCCCCGCCCCTATGGAGCAGGCGTGGAATGTAGCCAAAGACTTCCTTATAAAAACAGCAATTAGAAACTCATTTCTTTGCAGAGGTCCTGATATGCCATGCCATGCCATGCTATGCCGCTATGCCAGGTTATGCTACCCTCTCTTTATCCTCACCTATTTCCCTAGTGTAACTTATACCTCTCTGTCAGGATCTCTCTACTAGAAGAGTACTTCTCTGTCAGACTTTGTCTCTAAGGAATTCAGCCTTTCTATTCATGCACAGTAAAGGCTGACTTCCTAATGCCAATAATAAACCTCTTATATCAGTCTAGCCTTTTCGGGTTTGTAAATTCCTTTACAGAGAATCTCTGTGCCGCCAGAAGGGGGTTCCCCAAAACTCCCTACCCTTGTGCCAAATCTCAAGGGGATGTAGGGGAGCCAAACTTCTTCATTTGGTTCCCTGAACCCCAAACCTTCCACTAGACCTTATCATTTAACTCCTTGACCACCAGGAACCTTAATCTTATTTTGGTTCCCTAAATCTAGACCTCATCATTTGGTTCCCTGACAAAGGGAACCCTAAAACCTAAACTTCATCATATTCATAGAGACTGAGAAAGAATGGTCAAATAGCATGGAAGATGCAAATTAGGAGAAATAACAATCAGTGAAGTCAAATGAAAGGATTGTCTAGAACAAAGCTTTTTAAATTTTTTTCACTCAGGACCCCTTGTCACCTGAGAAATTTTATGTGACCTCAAATATATAGGTATATAAAATAGGTATACAAATAAAAAATTACTGATAATAAATTACAGTTTCACAACCCCCACATTCAGTCATGCAACTCTAAGAAGCTTTGGTCTAGAAAAATATCAGGCAGAAAGCTTGAGGGTGATAAAGACTAAGAAAAAGCCACTGTCTTCATCATGTCAGAGATCATTGGTGATCTTTGAGAAGAGTTTCATCGGGAGGAAAACTATATTATAAAAGATGGGTTATGAGGAAGTAAAGGCAGTATGTAGACTGTGCTATCCTTTGTCCTCAAGATTCTTTATCTTGTCTGTTCTGCTTAATTTATCTCTACCTTTCATTTCATCTTATCTCATTTTGAGCAGCTTCTTCTTTTTATATTGGTTGAGTATACTTACTGATGCTAGAATGTTCAACCCAGTTCAGTAGTTCATGAGTTTGTTATAGCTTAATTTTTCCTTATAATAGTGATGTAATAATGAAAATAATGTGAGAATGAACATGACAGTTATGAGATAGATGATGATTTATTTATTCCTTCAAGGAACATTGTTTACAAGGATCCAGGGCATATGCTGGTAGCTTAGGAAAATAAACAGCAGTCCTCTTTAATTCATCCTCCAAACAGTTGTAAAATTGATATTCTTGAAACTGACCATGCCAATCTCCTACTAAAATTTTTCACTGGATCCCAGTTTTCTAAAGTATAAAACATATATTCCTCAGCCTAATTTTTAAAGCTTTTCATGCTCTGACCTCAACCTATCTACTTTCCCAGTCTTATTTAATATGATTCCCCTTCTTGAAGTCTCCATTGCAGTCAAAGCAACTTGCTAGTTATTCTCTTTATAGAACATTTAATTTCCTTTTCCCCTGCCTCTTAGAATCCCCATCTTCTTTTAAAGCCCTGTAAAAGTTCCACAAAGCCTTTTCTGATCTCTTTCTACCTCTTGAAATTATCTTGTATTGCCTTGTATAGACTTTGCCGATTATCTTGCATTTCTCTCACCCTTACCCTCTTCTTTCCCTTCTTCCTCATTTGGAGCTGGTTGAGACCAGGATTGATTTATTTCTTCTTGTATTTGTTCTTGTTCTCATTCTTTTTCTCCTCCTTCGTCTCTTCCTTTTCCTCCTCCTCCTCCTCTTTCTCCTTTTCGTCTTCCTCTTCCTTTTTCTTCTCCTCTTCCTCTTCCTCCTTTTCCTTATTTTCTTTCTCCTGATTTTCTTCTACTTCTCTTCTTCCTCCTTTCCCTTCTCCTCTTCTTTCTTTTCTTTCTTTCTTTCTTTCTTTCTTTCTTTCTTTCTTTCTTTCTTTCTTTCTTTCTTTCTTTCTTTCTTTCTTTCTTTCTTTCTTTCTTTCTTTTTTCTCTGAGGCAATTGGGGTTAAGTGACTTGCCCAGGGTTATATAACTAGGAAGTCTTAAGTATCTGAGGCCAGATTTGAACTCAGGTCATGCTGACTTCTAATCACTGTGCTCTAATCACTGTGCTCTAGTCACTGGTGTTCTAATCACTGGTGCCACCCAGCTGAGTCCTGACTTCATTTTTGCATGCCTGTGAAACCTGGACAGTCTAACAATGCCATGCCAGGAAACTGAATCACTTCAATTTGAATTGTCTTAGGAAGATTCTGAAGATGACCTAGTAGGATAAAATACCAGACACTGAGATTCTTTTTCGAACTAAATTGCCAAACATTCCAACTCTGTTTCAGAGAGCACAACTCTGTTGGACTGGACACATTGTTTTAATGCCAAATGTATGCTTGCCAAAAACATTATTTTATGGAGAACTCATACAGGGCAAGCACTCACAAGGTGGTCAGAAAAGGCGATACAAGGACACTCTCAAAGTGTCTCTTAAGAACTTTAGAATTGATTGCATGATGTAGGAGATACTGGCATAGCATGATGTGCCCTCATCAGAGAAAGGACTGTGCTGTAAGAGCAAAGCAAAACTGAATTATCCCAAAGGAAAGGCAATATATGCAAGATTAGAGAAGTTGCCCCAAATGTTCATATGGATTATTTGTAACTGACCTATGGCAGTTAAGCCATAATAATGGCTCTTATTGCTTTGATCAGCCACAGTGGGACACATTGTAACTTGACTCTAATGTAGTGATATAATTTTGGTTGAAGGACAAAAAATGAAGGACAATACAATAGGAAAGGCTACAGTAGTGATGAGAATAATAGAGATGAATCATGTGATCTCAGTTTTCATAAGGCCCTCTGATATTATTTAGTCCAAATATGACTTGGAAAGAGCACAAGAAATAGGCCCAAAGCTGGGATAGAGAAAACTATGTGTGAGGAAAAGCTAAGAGGTCAGTTTGGTTGGAAAACATGAAGTACATAGAATAAACGAAGAAATGATGTGTAAAAAGGCCAGAAATATAGGATGGGACCAAGTTGTAAGGAACTTTAAGTGTGAAAAAGAGGTGTTTATATTTGATCATAGAAGTATTAGGGAATGGTTGGGTTTATATGCTGATGAAAAACCTGGTCTAAAGTATAGCCTCTGAAATATATTAGATTTATGATCCTTGAATCCTAGCTTGGTGTCCCAAGCACCTCTGTAAGACTACAAATTGTAGAGTTGGTGCCCATTTGTTTTTTTTTTTTTTAATTTAATAGCCTTTTATTTACAGGATATAAACATGGGTAACTTTACAGCATTAACAATTGCCAAACCTCTTGTTCCCAATTTTTCACCTCTTACCCCCCCACCCCCTCCCCTAAATGTCAGGATGACCAGTAGATGTTAAAATATATTAAAATATAACTTAGATACACAATAAATATACATGACTAAAACATTATTTTGCTGTACAAAAAGAATCAGACTCTGAATTATTGTACAATTAGCTTGTGAAGGAAATCAAAAATGCAGGTGTGCATAAATATAGGGATTGGGAATTCAATGTAATGGTTTTTAGTCATCTCCCAGAGTTCTTTTTCTGGGTATAGCTAGTTCAGTTCATTACTGCTCCATTAGAAATGATTTGGTTGATCTCGTTGCTGAGGATGGCCTGATCCATCAGAACTGGTCATCATATAGTATTGTTGTTGAAGTATATAATGATCTCCTGGTCCTGCTCATTTCACTCAGCATCAGTTCATGTAAGTCTCTCCAGGCCTTTCTGAAATTATCCTGTTGGTCATTTCTTACAAAACAGTAATATTCCATAATTTTCATATACCACAATTTATTCAACCATTCTCCAACTGATGGACATCCATTCAGTTTCCAGTTTTTAGCCACTACAAAAAGGGCTGCCACAAACATTCATGCACATACAGGTCCCTTTCCCTTCTTTATAATCTCTTTGGGATATAATCCCAGTAGTAACACTGCTGGATCAAAGGGTATGCACAGTTTGATAACTTTTTGAGCATAGTTCCAAACTACTCTCCAAAATGGTTGGATTCGTTCACAACTCCAGTTGGTGCCCATTTGTATCAGCATAGACAGTTTCCTCAATGGGCATTCCCTATAAAAACAACAGAATATTATCAAGGATTATTATAAGTAAATATTTCTTAAAACAATTATAAAATGTCAACAATATTCTGAAATATTTGCTCTAAATCACTAATAATATGAGAAAGTAGAACCAAAATAAGTCTGAGATTTTACCTCACCTTCAACATAATGGCAAAGATGTTAATGTTGGAGGGACTGTAAAAAGATATGCACACTAACATGTATTTTAGGGAATTATAAATTGGTTCAACTATTCTGGAGAGCATTTTGGAATTAAGCTAAAAAAAGTAACTAAAATGTTCATATACTTTTACTCCCAGATTGCACTGCTGACCCAAAGAAAAGTTTCATATACACCAATATATTTTTAGTACTTTTTGGAAGGGGGAGCATAATAGCAAAGAACTGGATTGTTTTTATTTGAGAGGACAAAATTATAAACAAATCATGGTAGAGGAATGTTATGGATGTAATGTATAATAAAGAAATACAAATGTGAGGAATTTAGAGAAGCATGGGAAACCGTAAGAACTGATGCAGAGTGAATTAAGCACAACTGGGAGAAAACAGGATTCAACACTATAAATGGAAAGAATAATAAAACCATTGAATTCTGCTTAAAACAACAACAACATTAAACTTGAAATCAAGAGTCCTCCACTCTTTTTCTTCCCTTACCTGTTCAACTGAAGATCCTGCCTCATACATCACTGAAAGAAATTAAAGGCATTCAATGAAGAGTTTCCTCTTGTTCCCCTCCTTATCTTATGTACCTTTCTTACAAAGGAATTCTTAATCTTTCTATGTACTGGACTCTTTTGGCAGTCTAATTAAGTCAATGGACTTCTTATGATTATCTTTCTAAATACATAAAATAAGTTAGGATTACAAAGAAAATTACTTATATTGAAATAGTCACAGAAACATACAAACATACACACACACAGAGTTCACAGAGCTTAGGTTAAGAACTCTTGCTTTAACATCTTCCTCCATTCTCTTCTTCATTTCAATTTCTGATAAAGATGTCTCCAGTCTTCTTCAGTAGATTGCCTTAACTATTGTTCTTTCCCATGTTCAACACCTCTATATTTACTATGCAAATATGCCTAGGACTCCCCCATTCTTAAAAAAACAAAACAAAACACCTGCCTGTATTCTACTATCCCCAGTGTCTACAGTCCTAAATCTCTTTCCCCTTTTCTGCTAAATTATTTGAACATCCATCTACACTTGGTGTTTTCATTCACTGTCTTCTAAACTCTCTACAATCTGACTTCAGACTTCATTACTCAAAAGAAATTTCTCCCTTCAAAACTACTACAATGTCTTAATTGTTAAATCTAATGGACGTTTCTCAATCTTTATCTTTAACTTGCCTCCAGCATTTGACACTATTGATTGATTTTATTTTGGACACTTTAAACTCTCTGAGTTTTTGTGACTCTGCTGTCCTTTGCAAATTCTCTCCCCCTCTCCTCCCCCTCCTCTTCCCTCCTCTCTTCTGCTCCTCTCCTCCCCCTTTCCTCTTTTCCTTTCCTCCTCCCCCCTTCCCTCCTCCTCCTCCTCCTCCTCCTCTTCCCTCTCCTTGTTCTTCTTGCTCTTGTTGTTCTTGTTCTTCTCTCTCTCTCTCTCTCTCTCTCTCTCTCTCTCCCTCTCTCTCTCTCCTCCCCTTCCTCAATATCCTTTCACTTGACTTCCCATGGGTTCAGTTATCATTCCAAGATCTATATACATCCAGTTCTAATATCTCTCATTCCCATTTTTAAAAAACTAATTGATTATTGTACATTTTGAACTGGATATCCACTTACATATCTAATCAGTCGCCAAATCTTATACTTTCTTTCTCTCCAGCACCCTCTCATATATATTCCCTTAAATCTTCTCACATGGCCACCACTGTAGCCATCTTTCAGATGGATTACTTCAATAGCTTTTTAACTGGAGTTCCTGCCTCACGTTTCTTCCTATTCCAATTCATCTTCTGCTCAGCTGTCAAAATGATTTTGCTAAACATTTAAATCTTATGATGTCACCTCTCCAGTGGCTCCTTTAAGATAAAAAAAAAACAGTCTGTTTTGCTTTTAAAGTTCTTCACAAACTGGCCCCTTATCTTTCCAGTCTGTATAGATTTCTTCTGTTCTTCAGTTACAGTGGTATGCTTACTGTATTTGACAAAGAACAGGGCTTCCTCTCCTGCCTTTATGTTTTATGTTGCCCTCGCATCTATGTAACAATTTATGCGGTTGCGGCCTTCATTAGAAACAATGTAATCTCTCTGACAGAAAGAACTGTTTTTACTTTTTCTTTGTATCTTCAGGGCTTAACGCAGCGTCTGGCCCTTAGGATGATCCTCGCCATTACTTTGCATATAACTTTGAGCATCCCCAGATAAAAGATTTAGGCAACTGTGGCAACTTCTTTGGGGATGTGGTTACTCAATCGGAAAATAAAGAGTTTGAACAAGATGGACCGATAGCCTCTATGTCCCTATGACTTTATCGGTTCTCAGTTTCTTCGTTTGTAAAATTAGGGGTGTGACTGTACGGTTTCTTTTGTCCCTTCCAGACTTGTACAAGTCACTTTGCCTCAGTTTCCCCATCTGTAAAACAAGAGCCTGGATCCGATGACCTTTAAAGTTTCCAGTTCTACTAGTCTCTGATTTTATGATAAACCCCGGGGACCCTGCAGTCTCCAAGCTCGAAAGAGACTCGCTGACACAGTTTGGTTATGCAAAAAAGCAAAAGACACCGGGACAAAGGAGCAACGTGGCTGCTGCAGCGGCACTCGTCCCTCACTCGGAAAAAAAGGGTCCACTCTCCAACCTGAAACAACGTTTGGGTCAGGCGGGGAGGGGCGGCAGGAGAGAAGCCCGAGGGGAGGGGAATGGGGGAGGAGCGGGAGAGGTGGGGAGGGAATGGGGGAACGGGGGAGAAAGGGCGGGGACGGCGCCGGAACCCAAATCCCGCGGTACCCGCCGCGTCGCCGGGGCCGGGTCCCAAAGAACGCTGCGCTCCGAGACGAGGCTGCACGGCGCCGTGGATCCGGCAGGGGGCGCACTCGGTAGGTGGGCGGTCTCCCTCCTTCTTTCCCCCCCCCCCCGCCCCCCCCGAGGAGGCGGGGAGCGCGCGCGGAGGAGCCGGAGCCGGGGCCGAGGCAGGACTAGTGGGTCCGACCGGAGTCCGGGCCAGGGCCGGGATCATGGGAGGTGAGGGAGAGGCCGGCATTCGGGAGGCCGCGGAGGCTCGGGAGGCGATGCCCAGGCCCGCGGGAGAGGGGCGGGGCGGCCGGGCTTGGGTCGCCGGCCCCGGGCTCAGCCTCGCTTTCCTCTTTAGTTTTGGGGAGCAGTGAGGCGTGGGGGGGATGGTACGGCGGGAAGAGGGGCGGAGCAAAGGGATGGGAGGGGAGACGAGGGGACCACTTGGGGAGAGGGCACGGAGGGGAGAAAGGGGGGCTGGCAGCGGAGCAACCAGCTGGCGAGAGGGGGAGAGGAACGGGGTAGAGGGGAGAAAGCCACGTTCTTCACCCCGTCCCCATTCTCTCCCTCCTCGTTCTCGTTCCTTCCAGTTCTCTCCCCCTCCTCATTCTCTCTCCCTCCATTCTTTCTCCTTCCCATTCTGTCTCCCTCTCTCCGTTTTCCCTTGGCCCTTCTCTCTCTCCCCTCTTTATTCTCTTTCTTTTCTATTCTTTTTCGTTCTCTTTCTCCTTTCCCATTTTCTCTTCTTCATTCTCTATCTTTCCTTATTCCCTTTCTCCTTCCCCGTTCCCTCATTTCGCCATTCCCTCTCTTCTTTTTCCCATTCTTTTTTCTCCCCTCTCCATTCTTTCTCTCCTCCCCATTCTCTTCCCACACTCCACTCCCCCTTCTTGCTTGCAGGTGGTAGAGCAAGCTTGTCCCCCACATTGGAAGGGCAGAATCGGTTCCTTGGGATGGGTGAATCTAACCCCTTATACCTTTCTGTCTCCTGCCTTTCCTCACCAAATCTTTGCTTCCTTAATTTCCTTATTCTCATCCCCTTGCAATAACTTCTCCTATCTATCTCCCCCACTTAAATTTCACTTTTCCTCTTTCCTTGGTATCAGTTTCCTTTTGTTCACTTTCAAAATCACAAACCTCTTCACCTCTTTTTTTCCCTTAAACAAATCTGTTGCTTTCCCCTTCTCTCCAAAGAACATCTCAGCTTTTCCCCCTTGCTTTGTGTACTGCCAAACTTATCTAACTCACACCTGCTTTCTTATCACTCAAATTTCATTCATCTTCTTCATTTCCTTGTTTTTCAACATAAACCATAGACATTATTTTCAAAATTATATTCCCCCTCTATTTGGAAAATCAAAAACTGGTTCTTTAGGTATGACCTGAGGAATAACATCACCCCTGTGATATTTTTCTGTGAGTTGCCATATATATATATATATATATATATATATATATATATATATATGTATGTGTATGTATATCTGTGTTTTTTTTTCTTTGAAAACCATTTGGTGAGGTAACATTGATTATATTGGGGAGCAAACTGATTAATGAAGATGAAGTAATTAATAGAGTATAGGATTTCATTTAAAAAAAATCTTGTGTTTTGGCTTTTGGGTTAAATTCTATAATATTTCTTTTATCAGTGATTTTCTTTGAACGGGCTTATGTAGTCAGAAAACTTGAATTCCCTTATGATATTAATTTCTTATGTATGCTAAAGCCCTGAGGTGGTCTTCTAAATAGTGATAGTTTGAGTTATTGGTATTATTGAGGAGACTTTAGAACCATTATTTCTCTCTAGTTTTTCATTCACTGTTATTTCTGAATATTCTTCAGAAAAAGGTTAATCTGGCTGGGTCTTCGAGTAAAAAGAATGCATTATTGCAAACATTAGAATTTAGGCTTGCTAAAACTTCAGGATGGCCACAGGTTGGATATAGATGTACCAAATTTCACTAGAATGAAACTTATTTTTATTACAAGCATAGAATGTATGATCAAGACATAATTCTTTAATAGAATATTGAGATGTTAAGCATACCTGATCTGATAATAAAGCATTATGCTTAACACAGTGTCTGGCCCTTAGGTGTTCCATCCATGTTTGTTGGATGATGATCCTCGCCATTACTTTGCATATAACTTTGAGCATCTCCAGATAAAGGGCTTAGGCATCTGTGGCAACTTCTTTGGGGATATGGTTACTCAATCGTAAAATAAAGAGTTTGAACAAGATGGACCGATAGCCTCTAAGCTCACTTTTAGCTCTATGACCCTGATGTTGTTATTCCTTAGTTAGTCTGACTGACCCGATTTGAGTTTTCTTTGCAAAGGGACTGGAATATTTTGTCCTTTCATCTCATTTTACAGTTGAGGAAACTGAGGCAAACTGGGTTACATGACTTGCCTAAAGTACTTGAGACCATATTTGAATTTGTGAAGATGAGACTTCTTGACTCCAGGCCCTGTATACTAAGCATTGAGACTTCTTGCCTGTATTCGGTGATAATGCCCAAATTTTTAAGTTTGTGAGAATTACCATTTGTTTTAAATTATAAGGAAGATAAAAAGCAAAAACACTTAGCAGAGAGGACCTTAATTTTTTAATTATGGCAGATTTTTAACAGTACAAAAGGCATTTTCCTAAATATACTTTGTCAGACTTTTTGAGGTGGGGGGCAGAAAGATTTATCTTCTCGATTAAATAGAAGGGTTATGGTTTTATCTTGGTAGAAGAATCAATCAACCAATCAGCAAACACTCATCAAGTGCTAAACATTGGAGATAATAAAAAGAGGCAAAAAGCATTTCTAGCCATTAAACACTTTCCTGTGGGGACTCAAAAGATAGAAGAGAGGATTTTAGTTATGACTTAAAGGAAGTCTGAGAAACCAATAGGCAGTGATTAGGGAGAGCATTCCAATCATCGAGAATTGACAGAGAAAATGCCTGAAGTTAAAGATGGAATATCTTGTTGGCAGGACAGTAAAGACACTGGTGTCAATGGATTAGATCAAGTAGTGGGGATCCATAAGGAAGATTTGAAATGTAGGAGGGGGCTAGTTTATGAGAGACTTTGAATACCAAACAGAGAATTTTGCATTTGACCTTGGAGGCAGTGGTGGTGGGTTGGATTGGATTTGTTTAGGGACTGAATGGAGTATAGATTGGAATGGGGAGAGATTTGAGGCAGGCTGACCTATCAGTAAGATATTATAATAGTCCAGATGCCTGTGCCAGAGTGGTGCAGTGTCTCTGAAGAGAAGAAGGCGTATTGGAGAGATGTTGTAAAGGTGAAATCATCAGGTTTTTGAAACAGACTGGATATAGGTAGTGAGAAATAGTGAAAATAGAGGATGAGTCTTAGGTTTTGAGAAATGGAGAGGATGATGTTGCCTATAGTAATAGGGAAGGGAGACAGAAGATTTGGGAGAGATAATATTCTCTCTGTTGGACATTTTCACTTTAAGATATCTACTGGACATCCACTTAAAAATGTCTGTGAGGCAGTTATGCCCTCTCAGGGTATAATTTAATCCAATAAATATTTATTAAGCTTTTATCACATACAAGAAATTATGCTCAGTACTGGGCATATAAAATCCTTTTTCTCTAGGATTTGCATTCTGTGAGAGAATGCTACTTGTTCTTTAATTATAGTACAAGGAAAATTGTAAAGAACAAGGGCCAACAGTGGTCGTGAGGGAAGGCTTCACAAAAGAACCTGAGTTGTGTCTTGAAGAGAGACAAGGATTATGAGAGGCAAAAATGAAGAAGGAATGTGTTGTCAAAATAAGGGATAGCGTATATGGATATCAAGAGGCTGAAGGTGAATTATTAATCCTACAAGGACATTCTGGGGTACGTGCAGAAGATGTTAGTTGGACAGCTAATGCTTTCTACACGTTGGATGTTTGGAGATAGAGCCTGTGCAAGAAGTATATAGCAAAATGGGGAAATTTGTTTCTCTGAGATGGCAGAAATTGCAAAATAGTGTCTGCAACTAGGAACAGCTAGTAGTCCAATTTCGTTAGAATGTAAAATATATGAAAGGTAGTGATGTGGCCTTAAATATCAGACTAAGTAAGTAGTTTGTATTTTATTTTATAATAATAATAGTTAACATTTAAATAGTGCATCCTATATGCCAGATACTGTGTTAAATACTTTACAATTATTATTTCATTTAATCCTCACAACAACTCTGGAAAAGTAGGGGCTATTATTTTTACTATTTTATAGATGAGAAAACTGAAACAAAGGTTGTGATTTACCTAGGGTCACACAACTAAGTGTTTGAGATTTAACTTGAATTTATGTCTTCCTGTGACTCCAGGCCCAGAGCTCTAACCATCGTGCCACCCACCACAAGGCAAGATATAGGCAATAGGAAGCCATGGGGAAGTGACATGATCTTAGAAAGACTACTTTGGCAATTATGTGGAAGATTGATTGGAGAGGGGAGAGACTCAAAGTAGAGGAAGTAACTGGGAGAATATTACAATAGTCTAGGCAACTGGTGATGGAGACTTATATTAGGTTAGTAGTCATAGTAGAAGAGGTAAATTGGAACATATCCCTAGGCAGTGGGGAAAGAGTTAGGAGAGGATGGGATTAATAAAGGGGCTGTTTTTTGTCAAAGAGGGGGCCATCTTTTTATCACAGACTAAAGTGAAGAAGGAAAGAATGGGTATTGATGTAGAGGGGTGTTGAGAGAAGAGAGATTGTACTACATTTGACTATTTGCTCAATAAAGCAAGAGGCAACATTTGCTGAAAAAAAAAATGGTGCTAAGAAGGTTTGGAACAGCCATCAGAGGATGAGATAGAATTGAGAGAATAAAAGTTGGCTGTAATCTTAATTTGATAATCTCAAGCATCAGAGAAGAATGGTGTGGATGATTCAGGGTGCAGGTTTGGCTGGATGAAAATGGAAGTAGGAAAGGAGGACAAAGGAATCAAGTGTGGAGGACAATGGAGAGCCGAACTTGTCAATTATCAGATCAAGATTATAAATAGAGAAAAAGGAAGTAAGAGGAGAGATGAGGGACTGATAAGGATGGAGAAGCCAGAAGTTATAGGACAGAAGAAAAGAAGATTGTAGTGAGGACAAAGAATAAATTTAGGAGTAAAGCAGAGGGGGAAATGAAAGGATTTGGGATTCTTGCTATGAAGGTAGTGTAATTTAAGGTGATGGCCATCTCTGTGAGTGATTGAAGTAGATTATTTTCCTTGGAGAAAGGTGAGGCAGTTGGGAGGCCTACTTACTTCTCCCTTCTGTTTGATTAATTAAGGACTTTTCTCCCCCATCTTTAAATTTGGGCTGGGTTTGGAGTAGAAAAAGGAGTGAGATTCTGAGATTTACCTAATTTTTTTTTTCTTTATAACAAACTAATTTGAGCACCACTCATCTTTAAATTGGAATTGACTTATAGACATTGTATGTTGCATCAAATTACAAAAAGCTGGTGAAAGTCTGATTTATAAGAATATTGATATACTTTGGAAAGAATTATATAATTCTGTTCCAGAGACATTTATTGCTTATTGTGTTAGGTACCAGAAGAGACCCTACATAGAATCACGGGATCACAGATTTATAGCTGAAAGAGACTTTAGAGATCAACTAGTCTAGACTTCTTTAGGGATTTGTATGGACTATAATAATTTACCTTTATTATTTAAATATTTTGTAAGTATATAACAATGTTGTGAATTAGCTTTTTTAAAAAAATAGATGAAGAAACTAAGTCCTAGTCACAGTGTTAGTAAATGCTAATAACTGGATGCCTTTTCATTCTGTAATCCAAGACACTACATAATTAGGTTTTGGAGTAGAAAATGAGTCCTAAAAGAATTTTGATGATTAAAGAAGAGGAAAGATATTCAGGGGTGTGTTAGCAATATGAACAACATGGAAGTGGGAATGATTATAGGGAGGAACTTGAGTTGATTACAGGGAGGAACTGAGGATGGTTACTCAAAGGCAAATGAGAAATTAATTTAGACAAGTTGAAGATGTTTTTGGGGTCAAAGGATCCAAGTTTAAATCCCAATCTTGACACTTACCTTCTGAATGGCCTTAGGCAAGTTACTTGACTTCTGTAAACTTCAGTTTCTTCTGTAAAATGGGATTCCTGGATTAAATAACCTCTTGTTTTGTTTTTGGTTTTAGATCTAGAGTCCTATGATTTTAGGAATGAAGCTAGTTTATGGAAGGATATGAAAATTGAAACATTTGAACATTATATGATAAGCTATAAGAAATCATTGTATGATATGGATAGAGGGCAGGATAAGTTTTTTTCAGAATCATGTAGCTTTGGTCTCATTTGTAGGTTGCAAGAGAGGATTTTTCCCTAGTATATTTTTATTTTATTAAATATGTTTCAATAAGTTTAAAATTTTTTTCTTAACATTTTTTTGGGATGTGTGAGGCATTCAAGGTTAAGTGACTTGTTGAAGGTCACATAGCTAGAAGCATTTGAGGCTGGATTTGAATTCAGGTCCTCTTGACTCCAGTGGTGATGCTTTATCTGCTTGGTCACCTACCTGCACTTTTAACATTCCAAATTTTTCCCTTCTTCCCCTTCCCTCTCCTAGAGAAGGCAAGGAATTCAAAATAGATTATACATGTGAAGTAATGCAAAACATTTTGCCATGTTGCAAAATAAAAGAGATAATAAAAACCAGGAAAAATAAAGAAAATTTTCAAAATATGTTTCATTCTGCATTCACACTCTTTCAGTTCTTTCTGTAGAGGTAGATAGAATTTTTCATCCTAAATTCTTTGAAATTAATTGTCTTAGATCATTGTGTTAATCAGAAAAGCTAAGTCACTGAAAACTGATCATCATACAATATTGCTATTATTATGTTCTGGTTCTGTTCACTTCATTTTGCATCAGTTCATATGAATTTCTCCAGGTTTTTCTGAAATCATACTGCTTATCATTTGTTACAGCATATTAGCATTCCATCACAATCATATACAACAGCTTGTTCAGCCATTCCCCCATTGATGGACATCCTCTCAATTTCCAAGTCTTTGCTACCAAAAAGAGAGCTGTTATAAGTAGTTTCGTACATGTAAATCCTTTTCCTTTTCCTTTGCTTTCTTTGGGATGCAGACCTAGTAGTGGTATTGCTGAGTCAAAAAGTGCACACAGATTCATAGCCAGGACTTTTTGTAAATAGACTTTTGGGGAGAAGATGCGATGATCTTCAAGTTCAGAGGCTCTGTGTGTTTCTCTGTGTGTAAATTTAGATATCTATATAAGCATTAAAAGTCAATTTTAGCTTATTTAACAGGGGGACAAAATGATGAAAACAGCATTTTAGGGAGATGACTTTCCGAGCTGTGCAAAGGATATATTGGAACAAAGAATATTTATAGGCAAGAGCCACTAAAGAGGGGGTTGAGTAATCCAGGAATAGGGGGAAGTAAGGTTCTTTGATTAGAATGGTTTTGAAGAGAAAGAGAATGAGACATCTTGAAAGAAATAACAGAACTGTGTTGACAGATTGATAATATAAGTTAAAAGAGAGATAAGAATTGAAGGTGACACCAAGGTTTTCAGTTTGGAAGCCTGGAAGGATTATAGTGCTATTAAGGGAAGTAATTAACTAGTTTCCTTGTCCCCTGAGAAGATTTCATTTGACATCTATAGAGTCAAAAATTTATCTGGAATGTGGAGAAAGGGGACAGGACAGTTGGACAGCAATTTGGAGTCAGAATTTCATCTCTATCCTTGAGAACAGCAAAATAGTCCAGATTTCCTCACCTTCCCCTCTCCCAATTAAATTGTTAGTAAACAAATGATCTACATGCAAAAGACAACTTATAGGGAACTGTTTAGAAATATACCTCTTAAACCAAGCAAAGGAATTTAATGCAATTTTTTTTTTCTTTTGGAAACATTTTAAGAAAAAAAATTCTGTCCTATTCTGTAGATGGAGAATATGATTTTCCTCTTCACTCTTTAGAATTTTAGAAACATGGGTTGAGCTGGGACAAAAAGGAGAGAAATTGAAGCTTAGTGGGGAAAATAAAACATAATGGACAGATATGTTTTGTTGAGCATATGAAATGATAAATGAAGTCAAAGAGAAACACATCTACAGAAACTTTATTTTAGATTTGCATCTTATTTTATTGGTCTTAGGATTCCCAGGACGAAACTGCCTGTCCTTATGCAGAGGGACATAAGAGAGACATTAGTTTTCTGTAATCTTAGAGAGCTCCCTGGAGCACTGAAATATATGGGGCCTAAAAAAAATTTGAAGCAAGTCAGATTTCACATATTGGCTATTACTTTTCAGATATTTACACTTAGGTTTCTTAGTTATGAGATACACATAAAATGTGTAGAGTTGAAAGAATATTGGTCACATCAAGTCAGCTAGCCACATGATTTCATTAAGTCCCTTGACTTCTCTTGGCTTCAGTTTCCTCTTCTGTAAAATTGCTAGGTTGGAATAAATAATCTCTAAGGTTTCTTTCATTTTAAAAATTATATATATATATATACACACATATACATATATATGTGTGTATATATATATACACACACATATATATATATAAAATTAAAGCTTTTTATTTTCAAAACATGCACAGATAATTTTTCAACATTGATCCTTGCATAGCTTTGTATACCAAATTTTTCCTTTCTTCCCTCCACCCTATATATATATATGTACATATATATTTTGATAATAGCCTTTTATTTTTCTAAATGCATGCAAATAGAGTTTTCAATATTGACCTTTGCAAAATTTTGTGTTCCAAATTTTTCTCCCTCCCTTCTCTCCCCCCTCCCCTAGATAGCAAGCAATCTAATATGAGGTTAAACATGTACATTTCTTCAGATTTTCATATTCATCATGCTGTGCAAGAAAAATCAGATCAAAAGGGAAAAAAAAAACATGAGAGGGAAAAGAACCGAAGCACACAAACAACAACAACAATAGTGAAAAAAAAACCTATGATTTGATTCACATTCAGTCTCCATAGTTCTCTCTTTGGATGCAGATGGCTCCTTCCATCACAAATCAATTGGAATTGCCTTGAACCACCTCAGTGTTGAAAAGAGCCAGTCCATCACAATTGATCATTAAAACATACTCTTGTTGTTGCTGTGTACGAAGTTCTCTTGGCTCTACTCACTTTACTTAGCATCAGTTCATGTAAGTCTTTCCAGGCTTTTCTGAAATCAGTTTGTTCATTATTTGTAAAGGGCTGAAACTCTTGAGTTAATGCACTGAGGTGGGACAACCGAGCACTTAAGGCTAATTACCGATTGGACAATAGTCTATAAGCATATGCTTGGAAAATGGCCCTTCCCATTATCCTGTGCTGGCTCAATAATTGATATATACAGAGAATTGGAGGAGGGACTAGGGGGTGGAGTAAGACTAGCCAGGGTCACTTTTGGGTGGGAGGCAAAGAAGAGAGGTCATGAAGATTCTGTGTCCA
Source organism: Sarcophilus harrisii (assembly GCF_902635505.1). NCBI lineage: Eukaryota > Metazoa > Chordata > Mammalia > Dasyuromorphia > Dasyuridae > Sarcophilus > Sarcophilus harrisii. The sequence continues at coordinate 314,955,999 of NC_045428.1, forward strand.
TCCAATTCACTCCTACCCCTAAAGACCAAGAATAAAGACCAAGGACTTTTGCTTATCCTGACTCCGGCTGATTCTAAGGTATCCAGGGTGCTAACTCGGTCTTTGCAATTATTTCTTATAGAACAATAATATTCTATTACAGTCATATGCCATAGCTTATTCAGCCATCCCCCAGCTGATGGACATCCATTCAGTTTCTAGTTCTTTGCCACTACAAAAATGTCTGTTACAAAGATTTTTGCATATGTGGGTCCTTTTACTTTTTTTAATGATCTCTTTGAGATACAGACTCAATGGAGATACTGCTGGATCAAAAGGTATGCACAGTTTGATAGCCCTTTGAGCATAGTTTTATATTGCTTTTGAGAATGGTTCATAATAATATTATTATTTTGTACAAGCAAATATTATTTTTGCTTGTACAAAAGCTTTTCAATTTAATATAATGAAAATTATTCATTTTGTATTTCATAATATTCTCTTTTGGCCACAAATCCTCCCTTCTTCACAGCTCTGAGAGGTAGACTATTCCTTGTTCTTCTGATTTGCTTATATTGTCACCCTTTATGTCTAAATCAAGAGCCCATTTCAATCTTATTATTGTATAGGGTATATAGTGTGGATCAGTGTCTCGTTTCTGCCATACTATTTTCCAGCTTTCCCAGCAATTTTTGTCAGATAGTGAGTTCTTATTCCAGAAACTGGAGTCTTTGGGTTATAAAACAGCAGATTACTCTAGTTATTTAATATTGTGTCTAAAAACTGTATTATTCTATGATTTGTAACTTTTTATGTTTTTAGTTCTTTAGCAGAAGTTGTAATAAAAACCAGATTGTCACTTTCTCTCCTATCCTCCATCCAGAAAACCCCTCCTGCTTATTGTAGAGATGCAGTTAAATTCTAGATACCAGCTACGTAGTGTAAGAATGTGTTTTCATCAGTATGGATAATGTGTCTTTGTTTTGTCCACCATTTTGACCACCTTGCAGCTGTGCACAGTTCTTTATCTTTTGCATTACTTTCAAGATCTAAATAATCCCCCAAATTCCATGCTTTTATTGGGGCAGCATAATTTGATGGAAGGAATGCTTCAGCATTTGGAATCAGGTCAGAACTGAGTTCAAATAACCTATCACTAATTATTTATAACCATATTGCTCTGCATCTCCCCAGCTCTTAACCAGATGTTGCATGAATTTCAAACGAATGTACTTTTTACTACTTTTTGAAAGTACTTTATTCCAAATTAATATATAAAAAAGAAAAAAATACTTTAACTTTGGTTACTCAAGCATATATTTTTGGGGAGGCTGTATTGCATAGTTGTTAGAGCACTGAAGTTAGTCAGCCAGACCCAGGCTGGAATACTTCCTCAGATGCTTAAGTAACTGTGACCTCTTGAGAGTTACTTAATTATTACAAACCTTTTCCTTATTTGAAAATAGTGTTGATACCAATCTTAGTAGTTTGTTGCAAATATCAAAGTGCTTTGAAAACCATATAGCACTATAGGAATATGAGTTGTAAGTGGTGTTATTGGAGCAGGAAGAAATTTGAAGAGGGAAGAAAGATCAAAGCTTTTTTTTTTTTTTTTTTTTGCATGACTTAACTACTTGCACTTGTCTTTGGCTGCTTTATTTTTCTTTAATTCAGTGCCTAATTAAAATAAAGATCCAAAAAGTCAAAATATGATGCATTATACTAAAATGCAAGGCATAAATGTTTGATTTTTGTAGATTTCTTTATGGATGAAAAATCGTTGTCTCTTATTTTAGTGATGATTTATTATAGCATATAACTTGTTCAACAGAAAAGGAAACTTAAATGTTCTCTTTCTTTCTGTTCACTTAATTTCCTATCTCCCAAGTTAGTACATTTTCTTCTTTTATATATCATATCCTACTACCCACTGATTATCTTAAAACAGCTGCATTAATTGATGGATTTTAATGACTATTTACTATAAGTAATTGTGGTTTGTTAGGCTAAGTATAGTACATGCTTTTTCCATGCTTTTTAGTTAGGAGAACATTAACTGTCTGTGGAAACACTTGAAGAAGGGAATTTTACCCACTGGGACTCATTCCTTTCTCCCTACATCTGATTTGGTTCTATTCCCAGGTAGTACTTAGGCTATAAATAGAGGCTGTCAATCGAATGCCAGCAAGTAGTTAGTGAAGAAAATGAAAACTGTCTTTACTCTTTGGGGTATATGGCAGATTGCTGATAGAGATTCTGTGGAGCTATAAGATTGGGGTTTTAAAGCTGGTTTGAATTTTTTTTCCTGTTAAATTTTCATCATCAACCTTAGCTATAAGTGCTAAGCACTCCATACTTGCCAAATGCATGATTATAGCCATGTTGCTACTGAATGTCACCCTATAGTCAAGGGATAGGTGGAAGTTCAATTAAAATGAAAATTTAGAGCTGAAGTTCCAGTATTTGGTGTTTGCCTTTTTCAGACAACCTCCTATGCTTGCTTGTCCTTGCCTCAGAGAGGTCTCTTCCCTGTCTTGTTGGTTCCTTTTTACATTGTTGGATCACATGATCAGGGATGTACCATTGGAAATACTGGCTATAAGGAGCCTAATGATAATGTATCATGATAGACTAAGGTCTCTAGCCAATCCTTAAGATTTATGGGTGTTCATTCTTATATAGAGAGTCAGCTCAGTCCACATTTGTTGTTCCTAGCTAGCCAGTAACAAAAGCTGCTCTATAGCAATTTCTTGAAAACTTTGAAGCTAGGCTTTAAAATGCTAATCTGAACTGTTTCTGAAAATATAATGTTCTTGTTGACCTCCAAATTTGTTTTGAGAACCTTAGATTACTGAAGGTAACAGTGTGGCAACAGGAGGCATTATTGAAACTATTGCTATAATTCATAAGGGAAGATTTTGCCTTCTTATCCTAGGCTTTCATCCTCCTGTAGTTCTTACAGCTATTTCTCCAGCTTTTATATGCCATCTGACTAAATTATTTAGCAGTAATAGGGATTGAAGAGGGAGAGGTTTATGGGTCATCCTTTATAATGCTGGTGTTATTGTTGGTGAAGAAAGTGGTATGGATACATACACCCATGCACACCTGTATATATACATACATATACACACATATATACACATGTATATGTTTTAGTTTTTATTTTTCTGTATGTGTATATGTATATATATTTAAAACATTCATTTAAAAATTTTGAATTGCATATTCTCTCCCTTCTTCAACTTCCTCCTTGATCCACTGAGAAGGCAAACAGTATATGATATCCATTATACATGTGAATTCCCGTAAAACATTTCCATATTAACCATGTTGCCGAAAAAGAAAGTGGAAAAAAAAAGTTTGTCTGTATCCAGAGCTCATTATTTATTTTTCTGAGTGTATATACCATTTTTCATTATGAGTCCTTTGGAATTGTCTTGGTTCATTGTATTGATCGGAGTAGCTAAGTCTTTCACAGTTTATTATTGTTAAAATGTTTCAGTTACAATATTTACCTGGTACTGCCCATTGGTTTTTTTTAAGCCATCCGTAGTAGTAGTCTATTACAATCATATGCCACAACTTATTTAGCTATTCTCCCAATTGATAGGTACATGGATTCATTTTCAACATATACTTTACTGATATTCTAAGGATTTGATTTCTGAGTTAGTAATTCTGGTCAGGGCAGCTAGGTGTCACTGTGGATAGATTCATCTTCCTGAGTTCAAATACACCCCAGTTATCCTTCTTTTTAGAAAAGGACCAAAATGACATCACTATGTTAGGGTCCAGTCACAGTGGGTTTGTATCTTGGAATGCTCTACCACAGGTCAGACACAAATAGTCCCTGTGAACATGGGGTTGCTTCTCTAACTGTGCATCTTGTGTTTCTTCTGAGCTAATTCAGTTCTGCTTTGCTTATAGAGCATAGCACCTTCTCTGATGAGGGCCTGCCATGCTGGGTGGTCCTGGTCAGTGTCTCCCATGTCATACAATGAGTTCTGAAGTCTTCAGATACTAGCTGTATGACCCAGAGGAAGTCATTTAACCCTGTTTGCCTCAGTTTCTCATCTGTAAGTGAACTAGAGAAAGAAACGGCAAATAATTCCAGTATCTTTACCTAGAAAACTTCAAATGACTGAACAATAATAATCTGGTCACAGACAAGTGTGTGGTCACGTAAATTGTGTTAGGAGAACACACATGGGACACATGGGCAATTGAGAGGTATATAAGCAGAACACAAGATACAAAAAGAATGAAATATACCTTTGGATTAAAGACTTGCCTCATCCATCAGTGTCAATGCAAGAGGTCCTGAATTCTGAATTGTTATAATCATGAAGCTGCACACTGCAACATTCCACATTCCTTAGAGCCACAATTACACTTTGAGGGAAAGGATATATAGAAATTACTTCTAAATACTCTGGTTCATTGCAGTCCTTGCTAAGCCAGAAACACTGTTATAATTCCTGGCAGTGTGCCTCTGTTCCTTTCCCACTTTTAGGTGGGAAAACAAGCTTTCCTTGTGCTAATACTTGTAATGAATGCTGCAAAACAAGGTTTCATTCTTTTGCTGTACTGTTCAGAACCCTGGGATAGAATTATACACTCAGAGATTTAGAACTATAAAGGTGTTTATAGGTCATCTAGCCTAATCTCATATAATTAAGTGGAAAAGCTTGGGTTTGAACCCAGGTCCTCTGTTTTCAAATTCAGCACTCATTCAACTATATAGTAAGACTGAGCTTATTGCTTTAGGTTAATTGTTATAGCATATTGTTACTTCAGGTAGATATTATTTCTAGTGGTGTGATTTAGTTTAGTTTAGTGATTTAGGGATTGGTGTTTTCATAAAATAAGGAGACATAATGGAGTTCTACTTGTATTTATCTTTCAGCATTGTTCATTGAACAACAGAATTCTTGCATTCATAAAATATGTATTAAGAGCCTCTTATGTGTATGATGCTCTGCTAATGCTTAAGGCAGTAGAGAACTTAGGTAGGACGTGGTCCCAGTCCTCATAGAATTAATAATCTAGTATCTGGGTAAAATGTTCTTTGGATTTGAAATAAGAAGGCATGGGTTCAAATCCTGCTTCTGTTTACTATCTATGTAACCTTTGGGCAAGTGATTTTAATCTTTCTGGGTTATAGGTTCTTCATTTTTAAAGTGAGGTGGACTAAATGTAATCCCAGAGAAATTGAGGCAAGATTGAGATTAGAGAGTTTTTAATATTTTATTTGAAAGGGAGAGATTTACTGGGACCAAATGGATCCATGGTTTTGTCCCAGGGTTGAATGAGACTATTGTCTCCAAGAATCCAGCAGCCAAAGTGAGTTCTCAAACACACACACACACACACACACACACACACACACACCTCAGCTACAGGGGTAGACCGAGGCAGGGGTGGAGTCAGAGCACTGAGAGCAGGAATGGGACTATGAATCTGGTTCTGATCAGGTGGGGGGAAAGCACCTGGGATGGGGATGACATAAATGGGGGAGGCACCTGGGATGGGGATGATATAATGATGGGAGGCACCTAATATTCTAATGATTTCTAAGATATAAGATCTTTATCCTATCAAACATTCTGATGATTAAGAGGGAAGGGTGGTGTTGCAGGATTGAGCATTACAATTAGAAACTAAGGCAGGACAGTTAGGGAAACCGAGTCAGGACAATAAAAGGGAACTGTGGCATAACATAAGTGACCTCTAAGGTCCCTTTCAACGTCAAATCTATGATCCTATTGCTTGAGCACATTATATTGTTGAAGAAACAAGAAGCAAATGAACTTTGAGAGTTGGAAGTTAGTTACTTGTGGGAATAACTGTATTTAAATATAATTGATTTCCTTTGTAATCTCCTGTTTTTTAATGTAGTTCTGGGGAGGGGGGGCTAAAGGCTTTACTCAGCAGTCAAAGAGGTCAAAGACACAGAAAAGGTTAAGAATCTGTGGCCTGTAGAAATGGGAGGTAGAAGTGGAGGGAAAAAGCAGAGAATTATATGAGTTGTTTTGGGTCACAAAGCTATGTATCAAAGGCAGGAATGAATCCAGGTCTTCTGACTCTGGGATCCTTTCTTATCTTTTGGCCCTGGTGTTAAATTTATAGATAAGAAGAATTATTCAGATTCTGTCTCTTACTTAATGCTGGGCAAACTATATAATTTCAGTGCCTTAGGCAATATGTTAAGAATGAAGTACAGACTGATTGCTGATCTATATTAATAAAGGTTCTTGGCAGCTAGGGTGGAGTGCTGGGCCTGTAGGTCTTCCTGAATTCAAATCTGGCCTCAGACCGATGTGCTTACTAGCTGGATGAGCAAGCTAGTAGCTGAGCAAGACAATTAGCCCACTTTGCTAAAAGTAAATCTGTAAAACGAGATGAAGAAGTAAAGGGCAAACTACTATAATATCTTTGCCAAGAAAACCCCAAATGGAGTCATGAAGAATGGGATAATTTCCAACCTTTAAGATGAGGCTTGTGGGATAGAGGTAGGACTAAAGAAGGGTGTTTTGAAATTATTGCAGAGTTCACATATCTTTATGTGTATCAAGAGTTGTAATTTAGATCTTTAGACCCAGCAAAATATGCAATATGACATATAAGTGAGCAAAGGTACCTTATGTATACTGAATAAATAATTCCTTACACAATAATATTTTCAACATTTTTCAAATATATATGAGTGCTGTTGTGATTAATAACACATAATTTCATTTGTGTTACTGAATTCATAGTTGCTTTTTGTCAATATATATTTCCAAAATCAATAGATTGTAATTATACAATTATCCTGTAAAGGCCAATACCTTTTTTTAAAAAAATATCTTAAAAAGTGTTCTTGTACTCAGAGTGATTGTGAACTGGTCTAAACCAGTGAGCCCTAAACTTTTTTGATTGTACACTTTTCTTAATAAAAAAGATTTTGAGCACCTCCCCCCATATATGTATGTGTAACTTATTTATTAATTATATGTGTACTATCATACCAATAATTATATCTTATAAAAATTATACAAAATAGAAATTTAAAAAGGATGAGCTAAAGATGAAATAATATTCTAGAGTGGTTATGGAGCCACTAGAGTTTATTGAGTAGGGGAGTGATTTGGTGAAACTTATACTTTGGGAAAATTACTGGCACCTAGATGGAAGTTTTAGAGAAAGGATTTAATTAAGGGAGGCAGATAGATCATTTAGGAGGCTAGTGCAGTAGTCCAGGTGAGATGTAGTGGTGGCCATGTGAGTAGATTAGAAGCAGATACAAGAGACATTGTGGAGATAGCAGCAACAATATTTGCCTGGTGATTGGCTATATAGGGAGAAGAAGAGTGAGACGTTGAAGATGACATCAAAGTTATGAATGGGGGATTGGAGGAGTGGTAGTGCTCTTAATAGAAATAGGGAAGTTTAGAAGAAGGGCAGGTTTGAGAGGAACAATAACAAGATCTGCTATGAATATTGCAACTTCTCTGTAAATGGTCATTCTCTGAGACTCATTTTGCCCACCCAAAATGAAAATAATGGAGGCAGAGTTCTTACTGTGCACTGCCCCAAACCAGAGCTTACTTTCTGAGGAGTATCTGCAGTAGCTACAAAGTGATCTGAGGAATAGGAGATAGATATGCTGGTGAGAAAATTTTCCAGTGGCATCTCTGAAGTTGGATTATGGGTACTCAGTAGTTAAATTATAATTGCCCTGAGAGACCATGTTGCAAAATGCTTGGAGAAAGTTGGGGAATAAGGGTAGATGTGATTTGTTGGAGATACATTTTATAACTTTTCTTCCCAACCTCTGATTAGGTGATTTTGTATGTGTGTGTATATAGACACACAACACATACACATACACATACATACACACACACACACACATTCCCTTTGGGGTCAAGCCACACTTTCCAGAGAGACTCTGGGCCTTAACTTTGGAGATGACTGGTCTAAGCAATATGGGGATTTAGAAGAGCATTACTAGTTAAAGTGGCCAGAAAGTAGAGGCAGTGGACCTTAAACTGGGCCTTGAAAGAAATTGATTCTTTCAGTAGGCAGAAATAAGTTGGGGGGGGGAAACATTTTAGGTAGATAGAATGTTCTGAGCCAGGAATATGGCAAGTGCTCCTTGTTTGGAGGAATGAATAGACCAGTTTTGCTAAGATGAAATTGCTTACGCATAATCAGCAAGTGAAAATGAATATTTCATGTTGAATATTCATTCATGTTGAATATAGCAGAGGGCCTCTATATTGAGAAATAGTGAAATAAGGAGTTGGACAAGTTGGTTGGGTTATAGATAGCTTTGAAGGCTAGTCTAAAGGGTTTTAATTTTTTAGGAAGTGGAGAGCCATTGAAGGTTTTAACCTATTTGAGATTTTAAGTAACCTGATCAAAGCAGTGTTCTAGAAAGACTTCTCTGTTGACTTGGGACAGCTTGGTGGTGCAGTAGATAGAGTGCTAGGCCTGGATGCAGAAAAACTCATATTCCTGAGTTCAAATTTGCTTAGACACTTACTGGCTGGGTCACTTGACCTTGGTTGCCTCATATGTATAATATGACCTGGAGAAAGAAATAGCAAACCATTTCAGTATCTTTAAGAAAACTTCAAATGGGGTCACAAAGAGTCAGACATTATTGAAATAGAACTGAACAATAATAACAAAAATCTCCTAAATTCTTTGTGAACATACTTCATGTTAATTTGTGCTTTGCTACCAAATGCAAAATGTTGACAGTGATCATCTAAAACCTTCCATATGCTGATGTATGTTTGTATGTACTTATGACTCATGAGCAGAATAGTGTTCAACAATTGTTAGGTTGTTTTGCCAAGTCTGAGTTTTGCTTTAGTCTTTCTGGCACAAATAGTATGTCTTCCTATAGTGTTTTCCTTAGCAAACATTTGAATTTGTCTTGACTCTGAATGTTACTTATAATATTATAGATAAGACCTCAGAATGATTAACCCTTCTAAAAGAAAGACAGCCCAGTTGACAGAAGTCAGTGCTATTTTTAGAAAGAGGTTATATTAGGAACAAAAATCAAACCAGTTCTGTATCCTTTGATTCTCACCCTTTTGGGAAGTGGTATTGATATATGTTGCTGTTTTTGATTGATTACTTCACCTGCATAGCTCATCCAAATGTCACATTTCAGAAGAAATTTCAGTCCAGTAAAAGCAGCATGGTATATATAATAGAAAGTTCATTGGACTATAGAAGGGAAGGAAGAGGGAACATGCATTTATATAGCACCTACTGTGTATCAGGACTATGCTTTACAAATATTATCTCAATCAATCCTTATAATAAGCCTGTGAGGTAGATGCTGTTATTGGTAATACCCATTTTGCAGTTGAGACAACTGAGGCAGACAAGTTAAATGATCTGCCCAGGTCACATAGTAATTATCTTGGGTTGTATTTGAACTCAGTTTTTCCTGCTCCAGGCTCAGTGCTCTGTTCTCTGTGCCACCCATCTGTCTCTTGTACATTCTTTTAATTAATGTAAAAGTTTTGTAAAGTCACGGAGTTTGTTTCTTTAGGAACAATCATTGACAAAAGCTTTACTTTATGAGCAGCATACTACCACATTATTTAGTAAGTGAAGAATGTAACACAAGTTTTAAGATGGCATAACACAGATAGTTATGGCAGCAGCTTTGCTAAGCGACTTTTGTGTCTCTTATTGTAGATATTTTCACACTAAAAGTACAATTAGTGGTATCAGTGGTGTATTCTCACATATTTATTTGGGGATTACATAGTCATATACTACTATTTCAGTAGAAATGCTGATTTTATAGAATGAGAGTAATGTAGTAGCATCATTTATCTGATGACATATAACTGCAAACACCTGGTTACTATATTTGTCAAGACCATACAGAGGGTTCCAGCATTTAAAAAGTTATTTTAAGAAGCAAGTTTCCATCCTGTGTCATGACATTTCTTTCTTTCTTAATTTTTTTTTTTAAACATTTTCACCAATTTGCTGCTGTCTTATTTTCCTTTCATTTCAAGGTATTTAAGATAGTAAATTTTACTTCACATGCAGAATAATTAGCTTCATTAAACGCTTATTTCAAAAAATTGTTTCAGTTTTTAATGTAATTAAATTACACACTCTTTGATGTCTTTTTTATTTAGGTAACTTGTTTTTGGCAGCTTGAAACAATAAAACTAATTTTAAATGCTTTCAGTTAAGGTATTAAAAAAAAAAGCTTTGTAAATGGGGCAGGCAGGCAACTTGGACTGACATCCCCAAAAAACTAACTGGATACAACATATAAAAATGAATATTGCAACTTGATGGACCAGTAATTAAAGTCTTTTTATTCTAAAAAAAACAAATCACCTGCCAGTATAAGTGATATGTGTGGTTCAGATGTAGACTGGTATGGTTATAAGGAGGCCTGGGACAAATTTCTGTCACACTTGAGTTTCTGTCACATTTGAATGAGCTGTACCACCCATGTTCCTTGGCTGTCACCATCTTAGTTTTCATCTACACTGTGTTTTGATTTCTGTTAATATCCTTTGCATCAATTATTTGTTTGTTACTAATTAATTCTTGAATGATTTTTGGGTTCAGAATAGTGACATATGGATCCTTTTCAACCCATCTCTAATCTCTAAATCTCTAATTTTAAAGAATTACAACTATACTATTGTCACATGAGAGAATGGATGACAAGATCATGGATCTGGGGCCTCAGGGATCATCTATTCTAGGGTTTCTTAACCTGGGGTCCATGAATAGATTTATATATATGTGTGTGTGTATGTGTGTGTGATTGTCTGTGAACTTGAATGGGGAAAAAATTTACATCTTTATTTTCCCCAACTTCTAACTGATGTTTACTATTTCATTCAATTATGAATTTTAAAAAATATTCTATGGATGAATGTGTATGTTTCAATAGACCACCAAAGGGTTCTATGATACAGAAAAGATCTAGAACCTTTTATCTCATCCAATCTCTTTATTTTGCAGAGGAGGAACAGTTTCAGAGAAGTCAAATGACTTTTAGAAAAAACCTTTGTTTTCTTTTCCTCCAACAGAATTCATTCTTATATCTTTGTATTTCGAGTTTAATATTTTTTCTTTTATAGTACACACTATATCATTTAATCATTTAGTCATTTAATATTTTGGATATCCAAATACTTTATAGTTCTATATAGCTTTCCACAATATAAAATGTAAAACTAAGATGTCATTACTCAGAATTTAGGTTGGTTATCTTTAGCTAAGCATCTTCTTTAAACTCTTCACTGTGTTGATCTTAAAAAATCAAGAGAACTATTATGCATTCATATGTTTACCTTCATTGAACATGTTCATAGTCAGTAGACTGAAATATACTACAGTTTCTTGTTACTGCTTAATTATGTGTTATTAAAGCAGCAATGCTTATTTTACCTATAATTAAGATTGTATGCGGTTTGATTGATGGGCTTGAAAATGCTTGTTTCTAGCACTAGATTGCTATCATAGGGACATTTTTTGAGGCTGTTTTATGCATTGTAAAGCACTGTAAAATTATAGGCTATTTAAAAATAATGAGAAATGAAGTTCAAAAAGATGAGAAAAAAAACAAGTCTGACATAATTCTTTTAGAATAGTCAGGAAAACTAAAGCCCAGGATTGACTGAAACTTTTGATAAGTGTTAGTGATAATAAAATCCCTTTTTAGTTATCTTGAAGGCAAGAGACGTAACAAGAAAGGGATGAGACTTCATTATAAGACAGTCATCAAGAAGATGGCAATAACCCTACTCACTTTATACCTTTTTTCTACCAAGAAGAATAATCATTATTCTCAGATGGGTTATTATAGAAGAAAAAAGTGGTTCACTGGTTATTTTGGAAACCCAAATAAGTGAAAAGAAACAGGAGCAACCTCTCTGTTTTCAAGTTTGGTAGCTGGTTTCAGTCAAATAATAGCTCATAAGTTTTGATGAAAATTTACAAATAAGATGACCATAATACTTTCAGTGATCTTTGAGGAATCATTAAAAAGTGATAAGAGAACAAAGTTACAAAAAGATACATACTATGAAAGTGGATATAGGCAGATATCCCATTTTTTAAAAAAAGGTAAAGAAAGTAGATTCTTCAGACTACAACCAATAAACTTGATATGAATTCTTAGAAAAATATTAAAAGAGATTATTAAAGGTGTGCTTTATGAAAACATTGAAAAAATAGTGATTTTTTTTTTTTGGGCTGAGGCAATTGGGTTAAATGACACAGAGTCACATAGCTAGGAAGTCTTAAGTGTCTGAGACCAGATTTGAACTCAGGTCCTGACTTCAGGGCTGGTACTCTATCCATTGCACCACCTAGCAGCCCTGATCACTCTTAACAAACATCATAATGATAAAAGCTGGTAGTGTTTTAAGGGTTTCAAAGAGATTTACATATGTTATGTAATTTGATCTTCACAACAATTCAGTTTGGTAGATGAATTTATCTATATTTTATAGATTAGAAACTTGAGGTTTAAAGGGATTAGGATTTACCCAGGATCACACAGGTATTAAATGTTTGAAATGGAATTTGAACCCAGGTTTTCCTGACTACATGTATTGTGCTTTAGAGTAGGGCCAGATTATTGAAAGCTTTGAAAGTTTACAGGAGAAATTTATCTTTTTTTAAAAAAGATTTTTATTTTCAAGGCATATGCATATATAGTTTTCAATATTCACCCTTGCAAAACCTTGTGATCCAAATATTTTTCTCCCTCCCTTTCCCTTTGCCCCCTCTTCCTTAGAAGCAAGTAATCCAATATATGTTAAACAAGTGCAATTCTTCTATACATATTTCCACATTATCATGCTGCACAAGAAAAATCATATCAAAAAGGGAAAAAATGAGAAAGAAAACAAAATGCAAACAACCAACCAAAAAAAATGAAATTACCATGTTTTTATCCACACTCAGTTGCTACAGTCCTCTCTTTGGGTGCAGATGTCTCTCTCCATCACAAGACCACTGGAACTGGCCTGAACCATCTCACTGTTGAAAAGAGCCACATCCATCAGAATTGATCATCATTTAATCTTGTTTCTGTGTACAATGTTCTCTTGGTTCTGCTCACTTCACTTAGCATCAATCCATGTAGGTTTCTCGAAACTACATGGTCTTTCTGAAATCCTGCTGATCGTGAGAAATTTATCTTTGATAGGATAGATATTAGGAAGCCATTGAGAAAAGTAATTATTAAAGTGTTGTTTTAGTAAGATTAGTTAGATAGTAATGTGCAACATGGATTGGAGATTGATTATTACCCCAGAGAGATCCTAAAGAGGGGAAAGGGACCTGTATGTGCCAAAATGTTTGTGGCAGCCCTCTTTATAGTGGCTAGAAACTGGAAAATGAATGGATGCCCATCAATTGGAGAATGGTTGAGTAAATTGTGGTATATGAATGTTATGGAATATTATTGTTCTGTAAGAAATGACCAGCAGGATGAATACAGAGAGGATTGGCGAGACTTACATGAACTGATGCTAAGTGAAATGAGCAGAACTAGGAGATCATTATATATCTCAACAACGATACTGTATGAGGATGTATTCTGATGGAAGTGATTTCTTCGACAAAGAGATCTAACTCAGTTTCAGTTGATCAAGGATAGACAGAAGCAGCTACACCCAAAGAAAGAACACTGGGAAATGTAAACTGCTTGCATTTTTGTTTTTTTTCCTGGGTTATTTATACCTTCTGAATCCAATTCTCCCTGTGCAACAAGAGAACTGTTGGGTTCTGCACACATATATTGTATCTAGGATATACTGTAACCTATTTAACATGTATAGGACTGCTTGCCATCTGGGAGAGGGGATGGAGGGAGAGAGGGGAAAAATCGGAACAGAAGTGAGTATAAGGGATAATGTTGTAAAAAATTACCCTGGCATGGGTTCTGTCAATAAAAAGTTGTAAAAAATTGTAAAAATGGATCAGATTTTCAATATATTATTATCAGATTTTATTAAAAGCACATGAAAGATTATAAATGCAATATTGGCTAAACAAGTTATAGATCCAAAATATCAAATCTGGCAAAATAAGAAGTCCTGTTGCAAAGATTAGGATTAATCACCTTTTTTGCTTTTAGAAAGAGAACGCATGAAGGTCAACCAATATGTCAGATATCAGCAGCAATTTTATATGAATATATCTAAATCTTTTTTTGATGCTATGCCACTTTCCCTATGTTTTTTACACAAAGATATCAGATTACAACATCCATGTTGATACAGGAATTTCATTTCTAGATTTGTTCTTTATTGAAATAGGGTGCCATCTGAAACATTGCCACAACATAGTCTTGGACTGAATGGCATTACTGGATTTTAAAGAACATTGGCCCAGAAGAGCATATTTTAACAGTTTTTAAAAACATGTTACATCCACTTAATTATGTGCTGTGGAAGAGGCAGTTGTCTACCACATTCTAATTCATAAGAAAGGTAATTCAGACTTGCCTTCCATGCTGTAGGGTTTAGGGTAGGATTTATACCTTTGTCATGTCAGATTTGAATGATTTGAATACAAGGAACTGATATATCAACCATAAGGGTTTCATGCCTATTGATGGCCGCAGTGAACATAATTTCTTGTACTCTTTCTTGGGTGATGAGAAACACAAAAAGGAACTGGTGGAGTTGCTTGGCTCTATCTGGCCAATGCATTTGACTCAGTTTTGTACAGTTCAATCTGGCTGGCCCTGAGATAAAGTGGTTTGCATGAATACATAGCAGATACCCTTCCGCGATAGTAAGACTTCTGACTCTTCTGGAGGGTGGCCTTACATCAAGCATTTCTATCCAAGAAGGCATAAAGCAGGGTTGACCTCTTAACCTAACCCTGAAACTGATAATTATGCCCTGAGAAAGATGGAGCTAGTCTTTAAATTGTATGGCAGGAAAGTTAGTGTCCCAGCCTATATAGATGTAAATCAGCCATAGGGACTGATATTCTGACCTCCTTTACTTAAATGTTGAATCATGTGAGTGAGGTTGCTAGATTGGGCAAAATATATATCCTTGTTAATTATCCTCATCCAGAAGTCTTTGCCACCTATCTGAATAACTTTGGACAAGAAAAGGAGTAGAGTGCAGCAGCAACTGTCCACAAATGTTTTGGAGGATAAATAAATAACAATTACCCTGACCCAAATGACAGACCTTAGATTCTAAGAGTGGATAGTTTGAACTTAGACATTTTCATCAACAACAGTTAATTTACAAACCTTATCAGGATAAAGTATACTCAAACTCTAGCTTTTTTTTTTTTCCCCTTTGGGAGAAAGATCTTTTACCTGGCTTGTAGACTGGCATTTTATTTGCAGATCTGGGGAGATTTGGCTTTGGTGATAATCATTATTATCTGTGTCAGTGGAAAGCATTAAATTAAATACACCTTCAAATCTTTGCAACTCTGGTCCTCTTACCCAAAAGTATAGCTTCATGTTAAATAAAACTAATTAACTGCTAGAGAGCTGGAAACCACTGAAATGAGGATAAATTTGAAGGTGCCAGTACTTAGAGAGGCACTACCATTGTCTCTAGCTCAGGAGGTTACAGAATGTATTGCAATGTAGTGATAGTTGGCATTTTGGGAAATTGGGATCCAGCAGTGATACAGTGTTGCTTAAATTAAAAATCAGCATCTAAGTATAGACTTAATAAGGCAACTCCATTAGAAGAGTATAGACATATATAGAGAACACATCACCAGTATACAGAATGAATTCTTGAGAAGAATATTTCTTTTTTTTTATCTTAGCAAGGGCAGAAAGTGTCCTTTTTAGGGTCCAAAGAGAAACAACTACATTTATTCCACATAGAATGTTATTGTGTCTATGTGTATACTTATGTTCTATTACTATTAGGTACTTAGTGTTAAAAATTCTGAAAAGAATAATTTTACAACATAAAGTCCTGTATATATGTATACTTTAAATGTTATTTGAATAAGAGTAAGATATCTGTATTTTACTGATGAGAGAGAAGACTCTATTCTGGTTCTAAGTTCTGTGCTTTTCTCATTACTGTCACAAATTTCTGAGGAGGACAGGAAGCATACACCAAGACACTAGCATTCAGAATCCTCTTTAGAATTTTGGGACCTTTTAGGTTCTTAGAATATTTAATTTCTGTTGATTGAACAGCCACTGCCCTCTACCAACATGCCATACTGTCTATCATTCATTATACTTATTGGAATCCATTTTTATGTGGCAGTTATTTATGCCTGAAACTTTTAACAGATTCAGATCATCTCTAGCTCATAAACTCCTTCTATCTTGGTTTGTTCTTATCCTGGGTAATTCTGTTGTAACCTTGGATTACCTGTTTTGTTAATAGTAAATTTATCTGTTCCCTTGAACTTTTCTTTTAATATTTCTTCCACCTAAATTGAGTATATGTCCATCAGTTGGGGAATGGCTGAACAAGTTATGGTATTTGAATGTGATGGAATATTTTTGTTCTATAAGAAATGACAAGCAGGCTGATTTCAGAAAAGCCTGGAAAGACTTGGTTCTTCAATTTCACTGGCTATTCTTCAACCATTATTCAAGAATAATCATTTTCTTGTAAAGTCCTGGCAATTGTCGGGCAACAAGCATTTATTAAGCCCTACTGTTTACCAGATGTTTCAATGATAAGTGCTTGGGATACAGTTTAAACAAATGAAAAAATCCCAACTTAAGGGCACTTCTGGGCCACTCTCTAGATTTCCTTAATATTAGAATCAGGTTCCTAGTTTTCTTCACTTAATTCCCTCTATCCTCAGAGATTTAAGGATTCCTGTTGACAGCCTATATAATAATACACTGATCTCAGAATGAGAGTTGGAAGGAACCTTAACAACCATCTACTCCAACTCATAATGAAAGAATTCCCGATAACATTTCAGACAAGTAGTCAATCAACTACTGCTTGAAGAACTCCAAGGAGATGGAAACCACCATCCCTTAAAGAAAACCATTCCATTTTTGGACAGCTTTAATTTAAGGAAGTTTTTCCTGACATTAACCCTAAATTTTTCTCCTTTCAACTTCTATCCATTTTTAACTATTTGAAAATAGCTATCACGTGTTTTTACTTCCTTCACTCCTGCATAGGATCATTTTATTATTAGCAAATTATTCTGCTTCTTTCCCCCTCTCCTGCCCCATATTCTTTTTTCCATCATGCTCAGTTCCTACAACCAGTTCTCATGTGATATGACCTCGAGGCTTAGAACTGAATATAATATGCCAGATAGGATCTTAAGTTATTTTGTCTGTTGTCATTTGTGTATAGATAATTTCCAAATTTGTAATTGCAACACTTGAAATCCAGATTTGCATTTTCAATTGCTTATAAGATAGAATAGTCTGGGTAGAATCATTTCAGGAATTAGTGGAGACATAAGGCAAAGGAAGGATCTTTGGGGTAGCATAATAAGCTTCATAATCTAGGGCCGCATGTTTTTCAGAGAGGAGGGGACTCAAGTGTGCTGATTCAGTATAGTTATTGGAGAAGCTAACTTAACCACAGAGCACAGAAGTATCTATAATAATTGGGTTAGCAGATTACCTTCAGTTAAAGTAACCAGGAGAAAGAATATGATAGGAAAGAATTTTCAGCTACTCAATCCATTGAGAGTGTTAGAGGAGGGTTCTATAGTGCAGGAGGTTTATGATCACATAGATCCCAGAGGCATGGGACAGGGACAGTATTTTAACATGCTCCATAGCCAGTGAAATTGAAGATCCAAGAAGTGGCTGAAGACTTGAAACCCAAGTGAGGATGTTGTAAGATCCAGAAAAAGAAATGATTGTACCACAAAGCAGGAGCCCTTACATCTTGAGGAAGTAGATTGCAGAAGTAATAGTTGAAATTTCCATATCTTAATATCTAGAGCTTGACTTAGCATCTTGTCAGATATTTCTGACTGAATTCTTGGATGAAACATCAAAAAAAGGAGTTTAACAGGAAAGAGGTGACTAAGAAAATCAAAGGTCTGTATATATTTGTAGTTAGGACTAGATCTGATTTATGAACTTTATATTTTCTTCCCCTTCTTTGTTACTTTTAACCATTATCTTTTTCCTGTTAGTACTTACTTGCTAAACTCTTAGAATAGCAAAGTTGGCTTGTCATTTTTAGGTCGCAGAGTAGAACAAAACGGTTCCATTGTCTCTTGAAGGCTAGAAGTGAGTAACAGTCAATCAGTAAACATGCCAAACACTGTGGTGGGGAACGAAAGCCATAAGGAGAGCTGATGACAGTAAGAAACTAGGAAGTAAGTAAATGAGCCTAGACTTGGCAGGTTGGCCATGGTGTCATATATTCTGAAACCAGAGTCTGTCTAGACATGTAATTTAGAACTTTGAAAAGGTGAATGTGCCAAGTTTGCGGACTTGGAATTGAAAATTAGTCGTAGAGAGTACTCTTTAAAACATTTCTGAATTTTTATTTTTCCTCATTTATTTTATAATAAATTTTTAGTTCCCTGTTAACTAGGTGCTGTCAATATAATGGCTCTGGCATTGAATGCAAATAAGCTGAGTTGAAAAAACTTTAAAACTTTCTATCCATTATACCTCTTTGCATTTTTAAAAATAATGCATTATAATAAAAATAAATATCCAAAACAATTGGCCACATGAATTCAGTTTAGGGTCTTACATGTGTATAGTAAATATTTTTAAATGCAGATTCTGTATTGCCATATTTTCAAGCATTTTAATCAATTAAAATGGCTTACTCTGATAACTATACTTATTACAAATTTCTTTTTCATTGTTGAATAAAACATTGGGTGGAATATGGTAAAGATCATGATTTCAGTCACACATATTTACAGACTTGGTGTGATCTTTAATCCTCACTCTCACCCTACATGACCAAATCATGCCATTTCTACCTTCATAGCATCTCTCTCATGTGTCCCCTTCTTTCTTCTCACAGAGTCACCACTTTAATTTGAGCCCTCATCACCTCTCATCTGGACTCCTGCCATGGCCACCTAATTTGCCTCCCTGCTTCCAGTCTCTTCCACTCCCACAAGTATCTTCCACACAGTTGCCAAATGATATTCCTAAAGTTTAGGTCTGTCATTTTCCTAATAAATAAATTTCAGTGGCTCCCAGTCACTTTTAGGATCAAATATAAACTCTTCTGTTTGGTATTTAGCATACTGTTCTTTTACTATTTTGTTTTTTTTCAAATACATGCAAAGATAGTTTCCAACATTCACCCTTGCTAAACCTTGTGTTCCAAATTTTTCTCCCTTCCCTCTCCCCAAGACAACAAGCAGGCTCTTATAGATTAAATATGTACAGTTTTTCTAAACATATTTCCCTATTCTTCATATCTCTATTCATAATCATTAAGGGAAAAAAATAGGCAAACACACACCACCAAGGGAAAAAAAAGGTGAAAATACTATACTTTGATCTACATTCAGTCTCAATAGTTCTCTCTCTGGGTATGGATGGCAGGCACTATTGAAATTACCTTCATTGTTGAAAAGAGCTTTATCACAATTGATCATCACATAATCTTGTTCTTATTGTATACAAAGTTATCTTGGTTCTACTCCATTTAGAATCAGTTTCAGGCTTTTGTGAAATCAGTCTATTCATCATTTCTTATAAAACAATAATATCCCATTATATTCATATACTGTAACTTATCCAGCCAACTTATGGGCATTTACTCAGTTACCAATTCCTTGCTACTGCAAAAAGGGCTACTACAAACCTTTATGCACATGTGAGTCCTTTTCCCTTTTTTATGATCTCTTTGGATTACAGACCCAGTAGAAACACTGCTAGGTAAAAGGGTATGCACAGTTTGATAGTCCTTTGGGCATAGTTCCACATTGCTCTCCAGAATGATGGGATCATTTCACAACTCCACCAATGTATTAATGTCCCAGGATCCCCACATCCTTTCCATCATTTATCATTATCTTTTTCTGTTAGTCTGGGAGATGTGAAGTGATATCTCAGAGTTGTCTTAATTTGCATTTCTTGAATCAATAGTGATTTAGAACATTTTTTCACATGACTAGAAATGGCTTTTATTTCTTTGTCTGAAAATTGTCTGTTCATATCCTTTGAGCATTTGTTAATTGGGAATGACTTGTATTCTTATAAATTTGAGGCAGTTATAAATGAGGCCATTATCCCAGAAACACTGGTTGTAAAAATTTTCCCCCAGCTTTCTGCTTTCCTTTTAATCTTGGCTGCGTTGATTTTGTACTTTTCAATTTAATGTAATCAAAATTATTCATTTTATAGTTTATAATGTTCACTAATTCTCCTTTGGCCATAAATTCCTCCCTTCTTCATAGTTCTGAGAGGCAGACTGTCCCTTGTAATTCTAATTTGCTTATAATATCACTTTTTATATCTAAATCATAAGCTTATTTCGATCTTATCTTTAGCCATACTGTTCTTACTGACCCTCATATAATATACGCACTCCATTTCTATCTTCATGTCTTTACATTGACTATTCCTCATATTTGCAAGATACTCTCTCTTCATTTTCACATTTTAAAATCCCTGATTTCCCTTAAGACTTTGCTTAAGAGCTTCTTCAAGAGGTTGTTTCCTGTTTCTCCTTTCTCTAAATTGCCTTGTATTTGTTTTAGCTGCTCATATTTGTGTCCTTGATAGAATGAATGTAAATTTCTTGAAGTGGGGACTATTTCAGTTTTGTCTTTGTATTTCAATTGTCTGATATATTGCCTGGTTCTTAGTAGGTTTTTAATGAGTAATTTTTTGCTTCATTAAGTGATATCTGGAAATTCCTCCAATTTAACTTGAACATAAATAAATAAATGTGTATTATTATTCCAAAATCAGTAATTGTTAGATCATCAATGAGCAAATTTTATTTTATTTTTTTTTTAAGTTTGTACATTATGAATATATTGTGTATTGCCACTTTTAATGAGGGGATAGAAAACTTGTTCACAGGTCATGGAGTTTACTTAGAATGAGTTTAACTTGGGAGAGGCCTTTCCTTTTGGAAGGAGCTGTTGGGTTATGAAATTAGGAACTTCTTTTGAGGGAATAATGACAAAAAAGGAAATATAAGAACTGATTTCATAGGTAGTTTTTAATGCATCGTAAGATAATGTTTTACTTTACCTGGAGTGCTGAGATTCCACATTCTTTACAGCTGGTCAGTAGGACTAGTTATATTGATAAATTCCAATGAAAGCTTGAATAATTGACTCAAAACCCAGCCATTTAAGTAGGCTGAGAGATTGGTGGTAATTGTTTCCTTATGGGAGAGGGAAGGAGAACATTCCAGGACAAAAATTATGGAAAGAAATAGTGAAAGAAGTGGCTGAGTCAGCCCCATGCATTGCTGCTGTAGAGGAAACTAGTAATTGCAGTGCTGGTTTATTAAAATACTGAAGTAATTTAGGTATACTGTCAATCTAAAAGGCAGCCAGAGAATTGAAGGGGAATGCCAGCTAGTGAATATGTGGAAATGGAACAACTGAGGCTCATTCAGTTGCAATGGCACATATTCAATTAGAATACTGCCTCTAAAAGTTTTTTTTTTAAATGATAATAACATAAACTAAAATTTATTTTTTTAAAAAGCATTTCTGCCTCTTTTCTGGTATAAATAATTAAACTAGTCACAAGTTTTCAAACATTTTTGACTCTTGCAGTAATTTGTTTTGCACTATAGATTCTACAACACTAATACTTATACAGTATTTTAGAGTTATAAAGTTTATAAAGTGAATTGTCCATGGCAACATGTATAGTGTCACAGAGGGTATCTTTTGATTTTTTGATTCCAAACCAAGTACTTTTGCATCTGTGCCATGTTCCCTATAGTGTATTTGACATCGTTTTACTATTCCAGAACTACCACTCTAATTCAAACTATTTTGTTGTAATAGCTAACTCTTTCTCAATCTAGCCTTGATTAGGCTACTGCTAGATTAATTTTCCTAAATATAGTAGCAGTCATGATATTTCCTGTTTTGAATCAATGGTTCTTCATTATCCATATTAGATTGTCTGCCACAAAAAGTCCATATATATATATATCTTTTTGGCACTCAAGATCTTCTTCAGATGACATGTCAGTAAGCATTTCTTAAATTCTTTTCATATAGAATAGGTAATAATATATTGAATATAATAGTAATGTAATATGGAGTAATATATAATACACACATATGTATATACATAAATGTATGTATGTGTGTATATACATATATATCACTACATGCGATAAACATACACAAATAAAAACTTCAGTACAGATATTTTTAAAATTCATCTTTATTAAGCTATTACTGTGGCATTGTGCTAATAACAAAGAAAGTAAAAATGATGACTGCTTTCAAGGAGCTTACATTCTAATTAGGGAGACAATTTGCAAACAGCCCTACTGCATCAATTATTCAAGGTTTCATTGGAATTTATCAATATAAACTAGTCCTACTGATCAGTTGTAAAGAATATGGAGTCTCAGCAATCCAGGGTGGAATAAAACATCATCTTACGATGCATTAAAAACTACCTCTGTGAACTCAGGAACTCCTTCCAAAAGGCAAAGATTAAATAATCTCCCAGAAAAAGCACTAATAGTGGAGGTTAGTAGGACTAGGAAATGACTCTTATAGAGGGTGGGATTTGAGCGAAGTCTTGAAGAAAGATAAAGCAGCAAGATGGAGTTGAAAAAGGAGAACATTTTGTTTTACTGCCAGTAAAGAGGTACAGTGTAGGGAGATAGAATGTCCTGTGTGAGGAATAGCAAGAAGGCCAGCATCTAGATTGGAGGAAATGGAGAGGAATAAAATTTATTAATGGATAGAGCAGTGGACTCTGGAAGATCTGCTATGTGCTCTTGGACAAGTCACTTAACCTTGTTTGCCTCAGTTTCCTCATCTGTAAAAGAAGGAAATGACAAACTATTCCAAGAAAACCTCAAATAGGGATTGTGAAAAGTTGGATACCACCCAACATAACATTTACTGTATTTTTCCTTTACTATAGTTACTTATCATCATGTATTGCAATTCCCATAATAAATACTTGTGTTTTCTCCTGGACATTTAAAAGGTAGATTAGCATAAAGTAGAATGAAGCTGATCATAAGGCGGCCTTATGAACAATCTCCTTCCTTTTTTTTTTTTTTTTTTTTTTTTTTTTTTCCCCTTTTCCTTTCTTTTTTGGTCATGGTGGTGTAACTGTAAAATGAGACCAGTTTTCTTAAAATTTCTTAAATGAGACCAGTCTAGAAAATAGTCTGTGAAAGTAATTTCAAATTAGGAATTCCAGAAATGTTTTGAAAATAGCAGCATTGTTGGAATAAATTGGAAATCTACTAAGGAGAATTTCTGAAGGAGGAAATGCATAGCTGTGTAAAATAAAAATGTTATTTTTTTAAAAGAGCAATCTAATTCTTTTATAACCACATCTCATTTAGGATCACTTGTGAAGTACAAATAATGACAGG
This sequence comes from Sarcophilus harrisii, assembly GCF_902635505.1. NCBI lineage: Eukaryota > Metazoa > Chordata > Mammalia > Dasyuromorphia > Dasyuridae > Sarcophilus > Sarcophilus harrisii. The sequence continues at coordinate 314,979,506 of NC_045428.1, forward strand.
GCTCATCGGGTTCTTTTGTTTTAAGAAAATATTAAATTAAAATTGAGGTTCTGAATATTATGGTTTAACACTCAGGATTTAGAACTTCAGCTTTGGGTTTACATGGACTGGTTTCAATCTTGGTACCTCACATAAATTATTCTTGTTAGTTTACATTCCCACCCATGTTTTCTCTGAGAACATCAGAATTTGATAGGCCCATTTTGCCTTTTATCTGTCAACAGACTATATGGCTCATGTATAAATCTCCAAGAAAAGGTAAAAAGACCCTCACCTCTCATGAAATGTCCTTAGATTAACAAAGAGAATATAGGGGAGGCTTTACCTTTATCTGACAGACAAGGCACGAGGGACTTGTACCCAAGATCATACATGTCAAGACATGTCTTCCCTCTTTAATGAAGCTCATTCCTTCCCTTCCAGACAGAAATATAGTCATCCAGACTTTAAATAGTTTTTTTTTTTAAGATTGAAGCTGCCTCCAAAGAGGAAAGAATTGGGAGTTCATAAAGAATCAAATATCTTCTCACTCTACACCAATACTGGTCCAGCCAGGCTCATTCCGTTACTTCATGACACTTGTGATTCTGGTTCTTTCTAGGACTTCCTTTTTTTTTTTTTTTTTTTTCCCCCCGGAGGCAATTGAGGTCAAGTGGTTTGCCTAGGGTCACACAGCTAGGAAGCCTAGGTATCTGAGGTCAGATTTAAACTCAAGGTCTTCTGACTTCAGGGCTGGTATTCTGTCCACTGTGTCATTCAGCTGCCCCAGGACTTGCTTCTTTTATCTGCTGAAACCTTGGTTTAGGAATTTTTCCCTTTGGTAATTCTGCCTCTAGGAAATCTATTTGTAGTCTGTATTCTCTCCATTTTTATTTTCCTTTATAGCCCAAATCCAAGGACTCAGCTTTATATTAATCTTGATTTTAATCAATCATTCTCCTGCTAGTGAGTTTTCTAGCATTCAGAGCAAGGATTCATGTTCCATCTAGTCACCAAATGTGGGGATCAATGAATATTAGTATTCTATATAGTCAGATGACATCAAACGCTTTAGACCTTGTCTTAGTAGCTTTGTAGTTAATTTGGATAATTATATTAAGATCTCTCTCTTTCCCACGTTCTCTTTCAGTAAGATAGTTTATCTGTCTCTAAGAAAGCAGAGTTTAACTTTAAAAAAATTATTTTTTTATTTCCCCCCAGTTACATATAAAACAATTTTAAGTATTTGTTTTTAAAACTTTGAATTTTAGTTTTTCTCCTTTCTTCCCTTCTTCCCATCCCCCATTGAGAAGGCACATGTGAAATCATGCCAAACATTTCCATAAACATTTGTGAACGAAAATATAGGTCCTTTCCCCCAAAAAAAAACACCCCAAGAAAAATAAATTGAAGAAAAAAAAAGTATGCTTCTTTCTGTATCTAGGTACAATTAGTTCTTTCTCTCAGTATGGATAGTACTTTTCATCCTAACTCCTTCAGAGTTGTATTGGATCATTGTATTGCTTAGAATAGCTAAGTCAAGAACTCTTTCCAAACAGATTAAATTAGTTTTCTGTAATTACTAATTTACTAGTTTTCTGTAATGATTAACTCTAAAATGGCTTATAAAAATAATTAAGAAATAAAATTTAAATCACTTTCAGTTAGTTTATTACCCAGTTTTATATAAAAGAAATACTAAAGAGATTTAAAGTATCCCAGGCTCATTTGTTCAACTTTAAATCAATTTTATATATTTATTAAATTTACATAAAACTAAGAATAATTATTGAGCTATTGGATGACAGAATTGAAACTAAGAAGATAGATTTTACTTACTTATAAAAAATCAACTTCATGGGTATGAATGGGGGGAGGAGTTAGTTCAGTATTCAGGTTTAAAAAAAAAAGATCCAGATTTTGTTTGACTTAAAATTTAATATGCATCATACTGTACATGGAAGTGATAAAAGTCTTTAAGCCAGAAAAGAAATGTATTCCACAGTGCAGGACAAGCCATATCTGAATTATTCTGTTAAGTTCTGAGTGATATAGAAAAAGATGACGTGGTATAACAAAAAGGATACTGGAGGCAAAGGACCCAAATTTCAGTCCTAGTTCTGACACTTAATTGTCTATAGGAGCTTGAATAAATCACTTACCTTCTTTAGGCCTCTAGCTTCTTATTTGTCAAAGGAAGCTTTAGACTAATGATTCCTAAGTTCTCTTCCAGCTCTAAATTTATCCTATTATCCTAATTTTGATCAAATGAAAACCAGAGGGGGTTTGTTTGTACACTGAATTGTAATAATTATAATAACACTATCGATCTACCTTCTAGATCATATCGATCTACTATCTACCAGAACATGGCTCCTGAGCCAGGAAATGATTTCTCTTTTGGATTTTGGAAAATCTTTTTGGATTTCTTTGATTTCTCCATCATGCTCCTGATATTGGGACCTTTTCTCTCCCTTTTTATCCCCTTGCTCCCTTTCCTATTCTTGAAGTATTGTCCTTTTCAATTAATAAGCTTCTTCAGACCTAAGACTTCCTTTATAAATTTTTATCCCTATCACTTAGCATTGCTTGGCATATATTTAGCATTTAATAAATGTTTACTGATTGACCTACTAAATGACTTTTTGTGATTCTTTAGGGTAAAACAAAACAGCCTTATACACTTAAGTACCCCTGAGGACATCACTGTATATGACATCAGTATAGATAGAACCATAGAATCTTGGAAGGGACCTGAGAAAATATTAAAGTTCATTCTTCTCATTCTCCTTATTTTGTGGAGGAAGAAGAGAAAACTGAGGTTAAATGGAGTAAGCGATTTACTCCAAATCACACAACTTATTAGAAGCAGAATACTGCATAATAATCCTGTTTTATCAAAGAAAGGTTAAATTGTGCTAATTCAGCCTTTATTAGGTACTTGGTACTTATAAGTGTTGGGAACATAAAATGTGAAAAAGAGCATACTCTTTAAGAGCTGGTAGGAGTTTAGAATTTATTAATATTTTTAGAGAGGCAGGAAAATGTATAAAAAGTTATGATTTCTATTAGAGGGATTTAGAGATTTTTTTTAAAAAATTGAAGACTAATAAAAAGAAAAGTTTCATTATCTGGGAAAAAATGATTTGTTAGGGTATTTTATTTAAACTCCGTGATGCCAGATATAGGGAGGATTGCTGCATTATTACTTATTTTCAAAGCTTTTTTGAACAGGAGCAAACAAAAACAATAAGAGATTTTCTGTAATTAGGGATTAGTTCTTGTCTGCTTAGGCAAAGAGTAATTGAATTTTTTTCAATCCAACAGTTGACATATTTAGTTTTCCACCTTTCAACATAAGTTCATTGCCTCTTTTATTCCAGGGCATAGTTCCAGTTTGAGGTGAAACCATGAAGAAAAAGTAGAACAAATAATAATGCTTTTCCGAAATCGTTTTTTGTTGCTGCTGGTCTTGGCTGCTTTACTGGCCTTTTTGAGCATCAGTCTGCAATTCTGTAAGTATGTCATGTCATGGGTTTTTTTTTTGTTTTTTTGTTTTTTTGACCTTTTTATTGTTGAGTATCCCAGAAGGGAAGAAGTGATTAGGTATTCCTTGTTTATTCATTTAAGGAATAATGAAGTATGGAAAATCTGAATTCTTTGTTGTTTTTATAACGTGAAAATAGAAAATTTGTGTATATGTAAGTATTAGTTTTGTTTTATTGTATATTGTTCATCCTCCCATACCCTCTCCCCACTCCTTTGGCCAATTGTGACCTCTTTACTTTGCTTGCAAAGGTTTACTAGGAATTCCCTTATTGGCTGTCATCCCTTTTCCATTTTACCTGTTTCTGGATTTGTTACTTTTTTTTTTTTTTTGATACTTGACAAAATGTTTTATCTTAGTCATGAATCTTACTGTTATTTGCTTCTCAATAATTTAGTTCATTTAGGTAACCCAAACTGTTGGAATTGAACATATAAATGAGAAACTTTTATTTAAAATTTTTTTTTCATAATTATAACTTTTTATTGACAGAACCCATGCCTGGGTAATTTTTTACAACATTTTCCCTTGCACTCACTTCTGTTCCGACTTTTCTCCTCCCTCCCTCCCCCCCTCCCCCAGATGGCAAGCAGTCCTATACATGTTAAATATGTCACAGTTTAGCCTAGATACAATATATGTGTGCAGAACCAAACAGTTCTCTTGTTGCACAGGAAGAATTGGATTCAGAAGGTAAAAATAACCTGGGAAGAAAAACAAAAATGCAAGCAGTTTACATTCATGTCCCAGTGTTCTTTCTTTGGGTGTAGCTGCTTCTGTCTATCATTGATCAATTGAAACTGAGTTAGATCTCTTTGTCGAAGAAATCCACTTCCATCAGAATACATCCTCATACAGTATCCTTGTTGAAGTATATAATGATCTCTTGGTTCTGCTCATTTCACTTAACATCAGTTCATGTAAGTCTCTCCAAGCCTCTCTGTATTCATCCTTCTGGTCATTTCTTACAGAACAATAATATTCCATAACATTCATATACCACAATTTACCCAACCATTCTCCAATTGATGGGCATCCATAAATGAGGAACTTTTTTTTTTTATTTAATAGCCTTTTATTTACAGGATATATACATGGGTAACTTTACAGCATTAACAATTGCCAAACCTCTTTGTTTCAATTTTTCACCTCTTACCCTCCCCACCCCTCCCTAAATGGCAGGATGACCAGTAGATGTTAAATATATTAAAATATAACTTAGATACACAATAAGTATACATGACCAAAACATTATTTTGCTGTACAAAAAGAATCAGACTCTGAATTATTGTACAATTAGCTTGTGAAGGAAGTCAAAATGCAGGTGTGCATAAATATAGGGATTGGAATTCAATGTAATGGTTTTTAGTCATCTCCCAGAGTTCTTTTTCTGGGTATAGCTAGTTCAGTTCATTACTGCTCCATTAGAAATGATTTGGTTGATCTCGTTGCTGAGGATGGCCTGATCCATCAGAACTGGTCATCATATAGTATTGTTGTTGAAGTATATAATGATCTCCTGGTCCTGCTCATTTCACTCAGCATCCAGTTGTATAAGTCTCTCAGGCCTTTCTGAAATCATCCGTTGGTCATTTCTTACAGAACAGTAATATTCCATAATTTTCATATACCACAATTTATTCAGCCATTCTCAACTGATGGACATCCATTCAGTTTTCAGTTTCTAGCCACTACAAAGGCTGCCACAAACATTCGTGCACATACAAGGTCCCTTTCCCTTCTTTATAATCTCTTTGGGATATAATCCCAGTAGTAACACTGCTGGATCAAAGGGTATGCACAGTTTGATAACTTTTTGAGCATAGTTCCAAACTACTCTCCAAAATGGTTGGATTCATTCACAACTCCACCAACAATGAATCAATGTCCCAGTTTTCCCACATCCCCAAATGAGGAACTTTTAATAGGTAGATGTCATCCTTTTTATAACCAGTCTGGAGTAATTTCATTGTTGTGAAATTTCCAAAGCAAATTGAATTATGGGAAAGAGCATAATGGGACTGTAAAAAAGAACATAATCTGGGAATATAAATGTAGTTTGGGAGAAATCAAATTTTGGATGAAATGTCTGGGTAAGCAAGTTTTTAACAAGTTTCTTTGTTTAACTTGCAGGCTTATAATGGATGCTTAAGAAATGTTACTGTTGATAACAAAATTATTGAAAATATTGTTTTGTTTTGGTTTTTTTTTTAAAAGAAAAAGTAATGGACCTACAGCTGATTAATGAATTCAAAAGTATAAAACTTTACATTTTCAATGTGTGACTCAGTGGTTTGTTTATTATAACTTTTCATTCAAAAATTTTCCAGTCTTTAACTGGAGAAGTGAACTCTTAGACTCAACTCCAATTTTTCTTCTGAAAAGTTGACAGGTTAACTAAATGGTAGAAGCTAGAATAAGGGTTCATTCTATCTGCTCCATTTCTGTTTCATGAGTTGGTTTCCACGTCATTGAATTGGCTTACTTGGTTTGTTTATATAAGTCCACTGAAAGTACCTTCTGTTTTAGGACAGTAAATTTTAAGACATACTTTTATAGGCACATTTTGCAGGGTGAATTATCCTGTGTACAAGCACTTTTTTCCTTTGGATTTATTGGTGATACAGAAGAATCAGAAATTAAGACATGAATATTTTTACATCATTTCTGCTCTTAGGTAAACTTTTATACAAACTAATTTTTCCTCCATTATTGTGGAAATTAGGTTTATCTACTTAGATAATATTGAGTGTTTATACTATAACATAACTATAACTATAGTATAAGAAACTAGATTGTGAAAGTTCAATTAGGCATGTTTTCTGTCTGACCTAAATTCTTTAGGCTTCCTACTTCTTAAATGAATTTTACATCACTATTTTGACTAATTTGTGGATAGTGAATTAACAACATAAATGTTTTTAAATTGTATAATTAAGTATAACATGATGATAAGATATAACATATTTGGTTTTGTGCTTTAAAATGATATTCTTTGCTATATTAATGGGTTTTTTTCTGATATTTTGAACAAGTCATGATGCTGTTTAATATACAAAAAAGTCATCCTATTTTCAATAGTATTTTTCTTTTAATAAGTACACTGGTGTACTTCATTGGTTTATAGATAATCATTTACATTATATTTGATTGTGTAGAGGTGTAAAGAGATATAAAATATGCTTCTTTTTTTTTTTTTGCTAGGTAAATCTAAAAAATCCTCTAATTACTGATTCTATAGAAGTTAGGTTTATTTACACACAAAATACTAACTATTGTGTATAGGGAAGTAAATAGTAAAAACTTAATTAAATAGGTTTTCTTTATGAACTGAAGTCTTCAAGTGTGTTATTTAAAATAAATGGATTTTGCCCCATTTTTTGGACTAATGTTTTGGATATGGAAGCAAGAAATATAAATACTTTTATAGCTTTAAATGATTTTTAAAATTTTGATGTTTTAATATTTTGAATTATAAAATTGCTGATAATTGCTTTCATGAAATTCAATGAAATTGCTTTCATCTTTCATTATTTAATACTATATTTTCTTCCTTGATATTCTCTTCTATCTAGGTTTTTAGGATCTCATTCTCTTCTGATTCACTTCCTACTTATGATAGCTTCTTTTCTGTCTCCTTTGTTGTATTCTTTTACAGTATCTTTCTTAAGATGTCATAAAGGACTTTTTTCAATTACCATGAAATTTTGCAAATTATAGTTGTCTATTTTTGTAGGTTAACTCCTTTCTAGTTTGTGAGCTATATATCAGAATTGGACAGTTATATAAGCTCTTTATCTTCTTGAGTGGGTAAAACATTACTGCTGAGTAGGTTCTTAATAAGTTGGGTGTTGAATTCTAAATTCTGATGTTTGAGAAATTGAGAATATGTAAGAAGCATATGTTATTTATTATTAGGAGAAAATATCAGATTTAATGGAACATTGCTTGAAAATATAATAGCTTAGATTGAATTGAACATTTAAAAATAAAGTTGTGTATATGGTAAAGACTTTGGAGATTTACAGATTCATCACGAACCTGCTTTATTTTTGTGTCTGCTTTTTACTTGTAGGTGAGTAAGTACCAGTTTCATGCTTAATCTTTTATTTTAATATTTAGTCTTTCTATATTTCAAACTTAGATAAGGAAGACTGATTAATATTTTTAACTGTAGATGAATATATGGATCATCTTTAAATAAACTGAGGTTAAACTTCAGAGAACCTTATGTGCCTGTTGTGTGCAAGGCATTATCATAATCAATTACATTTTAAATTTTACCTAAAAGAAAGTTATATAGATTTACTGAGGCATATTTATTTATTTGGTTAAGACTTGCAGATTGATGTTCTCTCTATATAGTTAACATTTTCTAATTACATTGAAAGAATTGACCTTCGCAGACTGTATTTATGTGTAAGACATTAGTGCAAATAGGAATAAAACTCAAAAAATGGTATTAAAACCACTGTCACCAGTCAGAATTTTTATTATAGAATTGTATGAAATCTATTTGTGTTGTTACTAAAGATCTCTTGGTTGCCAATGCCAGTGGTCTTTTCTCAGTCCTTATTCTACTTGAATCCTCAGCAGCTTTTGATACTGCTCACTTTTTCTTCCTTGATACTCTTATCTATCTAGATTTTTAGGATCCCATTCTCTCCTGATTCATTTCCTACTGTTGATACTTCCTTTTCTGTCTCCTTTGTTGTATTCTTTTCCAGACCATGCCTTTTAACCATAGGTGCCCTCCTGTCCTGGTCCCTCTTCTCCATGGATACAATTTCATTTGGTGATCTCAACAGCTCTCACAGATTTAATCTCTTTGCTGATGATTTTCAAATCTCCTATCCTACCCCAATGTTTCTGCTGCTCTCCAGTCTTCTATTTGTAGCTGTCTTTCAGGAACCTTGAACTGGATATCCTGCAGAAATATGAAACTTGCTTGATTTGCCCAAAATGGAATTCATTATATTTTACCCTGAGCCTTCCCTGCCTCCTACCTTCCCTTTTATTGTGGAGGGCTAACAGCATTCTCTCAGTCCTTTAGATTCACAACCTGCAAGCCAATCTGGATTCCTCACTCTCCTGCCCCCTCCCCACCGCAAGGCCTACCAACTTCACCTTTGCCAGATTTCTGCAGCAAGCTGCCCTTTCTCCCCTGCCACTGCCTCCATCCTAGGCTGACCTTTATCACCTTGGTTATTGTAATGCTTAGGTCTGCCTTTAGGTCTGCCTGCCTCAGCTCTCCCTATTCTAATCTGTTCTCCATTCATCCATTAAAGTGGTTTTCCAAAGCATAGATCTAATCATGTCACATGCCTTTTCTCCACACTCAGAAAACTCTTTTGACTCCCTGTTGTCTCAGGATCAAATACAGAGTGATCTATTTGGCATCCAAAACCCTCATAACCTAGTCTGTTCCTACCTTTTCAGTCTTACATCTTCCTCCCCACTACTTACTCTCTGGTTCAGTGACACTGGCCTCTTGCCTGTTCCACAAACAAAACAATCTGTCTCTTGGCTCTGGGCATTTTCTTTAGCTCTCCCATAAGCCTGGAATGCTTTACTGTGTCTGTTCCAACTGTTGAGGTGTGAAAAATGAGGGTTGAGAGATCCCCTGGTCGATGTTGCAGATTCTTTGCGAAAGAATTTGCATTGGAGAAGTTTTAAAAACTTGGCAAAAAGTGGGTTTATTACACAAAAAAACAGGTTGTTTAGCAGGCAAAATCCTATTAGGATTATTTGCAAAAGTTTGGGCACACAGGTTGGATTTTTTTTTTTTTTTGCTGCCCCAAGCTAGGGAGAAATTTGAAGGACTAATTTTCAAACCAATAGAGGGTAGTGATTATACCCCAGGCCAAGATCTCCAATTGAATCATAGGACATTACTTATCTGGGAGTTTCTCTTATAAGGAGGAAGGTAGGGCCTCTCCCAAAAGCCAGGAGGGGTTTTGATTCCTTTCCAACCCTTCTCCCGAAAAGATCAGGGGGACAGTTTATATCACAACAAATAACCTTCCTTGGATTCTTACCAATTAAAATCCTATATTCCATAGGAATCCTTTCCCAACCTCTCTTAATTATAATGTTTTCCCCTTGTTAATGACTTCCTATTTATTCTGTATATAACTTTGTATGTATTTGGTTTCATATTGTCTCCTCTCATAGATTGCAAGATTCTTGAGGGAAGGGACTGTCATTTGCCTTTTTTTTTTTTTTTTTTTTTTTTTGTAGTTGATAGTTATCATTGTGCTTAGCACAAAGAGCTTGATAAATATCAATTGATTTATTATTGAGAACCAACAGAGGAGAGTTGCTTCAGTACTAATCCTTTGATCTTGAAATGGGAATATATAGGAATAATATATTATAGTTGGAGGGAGTAAGGGAACTAAGAAATGAGAATACTGCTTACTTGACCAATATAGATAGTACTGAACTTCAGGAAGAAGCAGTGAGTAGATTTGAGTTTGATTTTTGGGAGAGACTGAGTGTGGTAAGCAGTAAGCATTTAGTGAGGAAGGAGAATCTTTTTTAAAGAAAAATTATAAGATATTTGAAGTTTTTACACAGAGATTACAAGCATATTTGCTTATGATTGACTTCATTCCATTAATGATAATACTTTATTTTTCCTCATTTCCTTTTCTCTGCTCTTCCTGATGGTGATTTTTCATAGACTAATAGGTCACAGTCACCAAAATGATCTCTGAAATCTAAGATTCATCTTTTTAATTAATATCATTATTTTAATTTTTTATTTTTTATACTGAACTTATCAAACATCAAAAAAAGAGAACATTGAAAGTAGAATAGAAAATGGGGATTATATGTGAAATCATGACTCTTTCTTATGTAAAGCTTAAAAAAAAAAAGAAAACATCATGTATGGTAGACACATGCCTGTAATCCCTGATACAGAAAGAGACTAACAGTGTAGATTGCTTGAATTCAGAAATTCTGAATTTACCTGAGCACTTCCAGGGTTTTTTGTGGTGATCAAATGAGAAAATATTTATAAATGGCTATATAATTGCAAGGTGTTATTATTATTATTGTCATTAGCAGTTTTAGTAATGTATCTAGAACATACTTTTTTAGGGCAGCCCTGAGAGAAATCCTCTTCTGACAAATAGAATTGTTCATTGCCCTTATTGCTACTGAGTTACCTTAGTTATCTTGAGTATTTTGATTTGGGGCTTCTTTGATATTTTAAGTAGATCTATTGATTTGATATTAACTCCAGTTCTTCATTTCACTTCCTTCTGTTCTCATTTTGTGTTACTGCTTTATCTCTTATTATAAATCCCCAGAAAGAATTCCCTCAATGTGTCAGAAGCCTCAAGTATGGTGACTTTGGACATTTCCTTTAATTTTAATGCTGGGGAAGATACTGACACGAATTATCATGTTATCTCTTAGTTTAGATTTATAGACTAAAGCATAATCTAGTACCTATCTGTTTTATTAGATGTTGGTAGTAAAGAATTGGTACTAAATGGGAAAAAAATCACCTGTGAGTACTGGAAAGCAAATACAGAGATTCAGTAAAGAACAAACTGTGCTGATGTGTCTGATCTGATGTCTTATAATAGAATAATGGGAGGTACTGATAAGAAACTATAGATAATATATTTTATTTAAACTTATCTTGGTCAAAATGAGGCTTCATTTTTATGCTCCATATTATGTTATCAGCAAATTAGTAAAATGTCATCTAGTTCTGTGATTTTTAAAAAAACATTATGCAATTATATTCTGTGGAGTAGAATTAATCATCTCCAGAATCTAGCCCAGAAGTTTTAAAAAATGATGGCTACATCTTGTGTACATCCAACTGCTAAACAAAAACTATTTTGGCAAAGAATTTCATTTGAAGCACATCCTTTTGTTAAACTATTTCAACAAAGGATTTCAGTTGAACATGAGATTGCATGCCTAAATTTAGTGGATTATTTTACTGTTATGTGTGTGGAATTGTGGCTAGGTGGTTAATTTTTGTGTCTTACAATCAGTAGTACTTTCAGATATATTCGTTCTGTTTAATACATAGTTAAAAACAAAATTACCTAAAAAAACCCAAACCAAACCAAAAGCTTCCCAAACATATCAACCCTTGCTTTCAGCACATTGGAGAAATGTAATATTCTGTTGAAAAAGTTATAAAAAAGATTTCCAGTGAAGAAATTGTCACTGAAGTGGCTTCAAGAATAATTCACTGAACTAAATGCAATCTAATTCAGAAAAAAATTAAATGTGAAATTCAGAATTACATTGTACAATTATATTCATGCAACTACTTAATTACATTGATTTTTTTTTTAGTCCACCTAACACCAGTAACACCAGTCAAAAATGGAATGAATGGTAAAAATCGCAAGAGAATAATGCCTGATCCATTGACTGAACCTCCTGTTATTGACCCTATTCATGAAGCTCGTATTTACTGCAATATTCCAAGTATTACTGAACGTAGTGCAGAAGGTAGGTTTTTGCAATATGGTATAACAAATTCAATATCTACAATAAATATTTTTTTTCCCCTTAGAACTACTTTGAAATAGTTATAGGTTTAAAATTCTTGGACGGGGGGTGGGGGGGGGTCAGGGCAAAATGATAGTAGGAATAAGTGTACTCAGCCTTACAGCTTGTTTATCTTAAGTTCAAAATCTTTTAAATGTAGGAATATGCCCCAATATGTTTCATGGAAATTAGTGTTTTATGTTGATAAGTAGAATTTTGCTCTGTACACAGTTTTTTAAAGGAATACCTTTTTGTATTAAAGTATTCATACAAAACCTAGTATATCTTAATATTGTTCCCAAAACTAATATTTAAACTATACATTTCTTATCTGTAGGTCATGCACCTTATTATTTTAAGTTAGTTTCTGTTCATGTGTTAATTCGTCATGGAGACAGATACCCACTTTATGCCATTCCTAAAACAAAGAGACCAGAAATTGACTGTACTTTGGTTGCTAACAGGTAAGCTGCATTTAACAAGTCTTTTCCATGATTATAATTATTTTTGAAACTAACATGTTGTTTCATTTGTTTCACACCACCAGCTGTTGCTGTCCTTTGTTTATACATTTTAATTTTCAACATTAAAGAGGTAACATTCTTTAGGGTCCTATTTTAAAAAACATGAATGATTATTGTGGTTTTTAAAAATAAATTTAGGTTATTGGGGCAGCTAGGAGGCATAGTGGAATGAGCACTATCCCTGGAATCCGGAGGATTCAAGTTCTCCTGAGTTCAAATCTGGACTCAGAAATTTGACACGTAACTCTGGACAAGTTACTTAACCCTGATTGCTTTGGGCCCCCAAATTTAAATTTAGGTTATAAATTTCTTGAGGGCAGAGACACTTGTCTCATTCATTGTCTCTTTTGAATGGCAACATGGCACAGGGGAAAGAACATATTTGTTGTGTAGTCTGGAGGCCTGGGCTCAAATATTGCCTCTGAAGTTTACCACATATGTGACTTTGGCAGGTCTTGGTTTCCTTATCTGTAAAATAAAGTCCTAGTTCTAGGTCCATGATCTTATCATGCCCAACTGTGCCCAGCCATGATATCTTACATTTTCAGTAAATACTTGAATATATAAATGGAGAGAATATCAAGAATAGGAAATGGAAAATATGAATCTGGAAATTCTAAGATCTTAAAATTATAATGGTAGTTAACCACAAGAAAAAGTATGAGATGACAAGGATGTATTTAGAAATATGTAATATCCACAAGAGACAGTGTGGTCATGTGGTTAGAGGGCTGGTTATAGTGAAATGAAGACTTGGATACAAGTTCTGCTTCTAACACATTTTAGCTATCTGACTGTGACCCATTTCTCATTTCATTCCTCAGCCCCCACCCCACTTCCTTCAAGACTATAAATTACTGAGCAAGTGCCATTGATAAGTAATTTCTTTACCAGAAGTTTCCTTAAGGCAACTAATAAGGCAATAGATTTTATTTCTAAAATATTAACAATGTTCTTTTAAATTTCATTTAAATTATACAGTAGAAATATATTTATCATTTACCTAATCAAAAAATCAGGAGAAAGGCTCCTACTTGATCTGGGTTCATATGGGCCAACAGAATTAATCTGGTTTCAAGTGAATTACTTTGGTCACCTATACCTATTTGTATAGACACTCTTTGACCTAAATTAGATCTTGTATCTCTCTTCAGTGGCCTGAATTGTCATATAATTACCAACTTGTGCTGATTACGTCTTAGGGTCAGATTCGAATCTGCTTGTACAATTGTTTCAGTTCAGTTCATTTTCCACATCCAAATTGCTGTGTTACAGAACTGACTTTGTGGTTTTTTATTATAGTGAGATTTTCCTCCTTCTATTCACCATGTTCCTGTAGGATAATATATTATTAACTGTTAAAACTACTGAATCTATCTGAACAATAAGATTATCAGTTCCTTAATGGTTAGGACCTTTTTTCATATGCTCATTTTGTATCCCGCAAAATGCCTAGATATAGTAGCTACTCATTGAATTGAATCAAATTACCTCTTGAAAGTAGAATAGAAGAATATTGATTTTAAAATTTTATAGAAAAAATTTCAAAGTTAATAGAATACTTTTTTATTTTTATTTTTTTAACTCTTTAAAATTAAAAAAAAATTTTTTTCCTGAGGCAATAGGAAGTGTTAAGTACCTGAGGTCAAATTTGAACTCAGGTCCTCCTGACTTCAGGGCTGGTGCTTTATCCATTTTGCCACCTTGCTGCCCCCATTTTTTTTTTTACTTTTGAACTGTCATTCCATGAATTTGCACGGATCAGCATTACTTAATTTAAATTCCAATTTGAATTATTTGAATTTATTTTCTGATAAGACTATTTTTTTTAAGTATTCTAGTGAAGTTATTACTTATACAGTTTATACTACTGTATTGTTGACTTTTGAATGGGTATACAAAATAGACTTGAGGTCCTATATTAAGCTTTATGCATTAATATTTATGATATGAATAGATACTCAGAGTGAATCAAGAAAATGAGACCAGTTTCTTGAAGTTTGTAAGAATTTAACATTTTTATTACTTTCAGTATTTAGCATGCATAAAATTTTCTGATGAGTCCAAAGTTAGGTATATTTTTATTGAAGAAGTATTTATTTTCATATGCCAATATGCCAACAACTTAATTGTAATTTTAAAGTTTAAGCCAAAAGTATGATGCCTGAGTTTTATCTATAGAGGATATGTTAAGTTCTTAGTTTTATTAACTATTGTTTAAGAAAAGGACAATTATATAGTTGAATTAGGGTAAAATGATTTTTTATTTGTCCCTGTCTTTATCAGATCCACTAATACCTGTATAACAGATTAAAATTTGTATGAGAAAGAAGCTTTTTTCTGATAAATACTTTATTAATTGCTTCTTCCACTGAAGTTCTAAGTTGATATTTTATTTAGAGGTTAGAAGTGGCCTTGACTTATTTTAGGTTATGCTAATAGCAGCTCTCATAAGTTCTATACCAAGCTGGAAAGTCTTTGATTACTGTATGTCTCTGCTCTGGAAATTAAGTTAGTTAAATTCAGCCTAGTTAAATTCAGAGATTTATCACCAGGTTACCCATAAGTTGATGATTTTTTTTTTCTCTTGTCAACATATTAAAGAACATTTACTATATTGGAGGCATCAGGATCTGTGTAAATGAAAGAAGTACCCACACCAGTGAAGTCATAGATCTTTGAAACATTAAATAACAATTCTATAGGTAAAAATTTCTGAATATGTATTTCCTTTATGTGAAGATAATAGCTAAGATCACAAACTGCTTCTTATAGAAAAAAAAGGAACCTAGCAGGTTTTTAATTTATTTTTAATATGAAGGAGTATTTATGAATAGTCACATTGAAAACATGGAGAATCTAGGAAACTGTTTCTTGTAACTGTCTTTAGTTATATATTTTAAGTTTAATTCCCAGATAACATTCACAAAACTTTTACTTAGATTCTGAATCAGAATCCAGAGATATTGAAAGAATCATTTTCTGTGTCTTGAAGGGTAACCTATAGTTTATGAAGCTAAGTATTATCAATTTTATTTTCATTTTATGAAAAATATTAATTTCCAGATTGCCTACATTTATATGTATTAAGCTTTGTGAAAAAAATTGTTTCTTGTTTTCTAGTGAAAAACATTATGTACCCTCTAGTATTTAGAATAACAGCATTTTGGGTTAGAATATACCAGGTTTAGCACAGTATAATTTTAAGATGGACCTTTACAAAGTGAAGTTTTGAGATTTATTTTTTTGTGTGAATTTACTGAAGTCTTTTTAGCATATTTAGAGCAAAAATTACATTCATTTAAAATGTCACTGTTAATAGAGCTCATATGGTGAGCTTGCTGTTATAGTGTTTTGGTTTTTGCCTTTTTTCCTTATCATTTCTTGTATAACCTAACAGTTAATTTCCCTCTTTTTTCTTATTAAGTAAATGTCATCATTTAGGAGTCAGTTGGGAAGTATGTATATATTCTTATATTATTTCATTAATTAGGGAAATTGCTTACTAAATATTTTACTTTTAAAATTAATTTTATATGAATACACTGCGAGATTAAAACTTAAGGTTTTATACTGGTTCTTTTTCTTTTTCTTGGCCAACCAGTGGTTTGATTCAAGGTGCGTTTAAATGTGGTATAAACATGGCAAAATGCTTTAGCTTTAATCATGGAAGTGAAGTGCTTATCATATGCTTCTATTCACTACAAGGTTAATTCTTTAAAAATACTGCTTTCATCATCTCATATCCCTGCTGAGAAACCTCCAGTGACTCAGTCTAAGCTCTTTGGCATGGCATTCAGTGCCCCCTACAATCTATCCACAGTGTTTCTAACTTTATTTCCCCCCCCACTTCCCAGTTAAATCCCGTACTGTCACCTGAACATGACTAGCACATTCCTACTTTCAGGCTTTGTTCATGGCATTCTTATTGTATAGAATGATTTCCTTGTCATTCCAATCTGTCTAAATCCTTTCATCTTGCAAGGCCTCGCTCTAATCTCATTCATACATGAAGCTTTTCTAGATCACTCCAGCTTACTTTCCACTCTTTTCTTACTCCTTTGAACTCCTATAACAGTTTTTGTCTATACAGCTCAATTGACACAAAGAAACAAATGATGTGCAAATATATTTTGCTTAACTCAGTTGTAAATTTCCTTTATAGCCTTACATTCATTTGTTTGTTGTTTGATTTATAACAAACTAAGTTAAATATTATCATTCTTTAAAGGAACTATAAAGTTGAATTTTCATCTTCATATGAAGGCAAGACATGTGAAACAATGAAAAAGTAGGAGCGTATAATAAAGTACTAAATTATAAAGTGCAACAAATATGTATAATAGAAGTTAAAGGAAAAGATGAGTGTAATCTGAAGTTTCCAAGGAAAACTTTAAATAGCAGGTAAAGCACTCAAGCTGAGACTTGAAGAATGACAATTTTATTGATGAGTGTAAGTGGTCAAATGATTAAATTTTAATATTAAAAATCCAGTGAAAATCAATACATTATACATGACAACCTCAAGTTTTTGCTTGCTTCTCTGAGAAATGCTTAGGGTTATTACCTTTTATTTTTGAGATCAGTTTTTACCTCTTGATCTTTAAATGTGGTTGGTGGGTAAGAGTTAGTGACAAAGTCTCAGGACCTTACTGTACCCCAAACTGCTTGCCTATTAACGCATTTGTTGATCTGAAACTCATTTTCTTAAATGTAGACTAAAAATTTTTATGAAGAGAGACTGTATGAAAAAACATCTAGCTTTGAACAATATGATTTCTTACAACAAACCATTCAATTTTATCATAGTTTTTATTGTTATTTTATTAAGCATTTATTGGACTAGATTGTATTTTGGTTTGTTCATTTTAGGAAACCAAACCATCCTAAACTTGAAGCTTTCATCAATCATATGTCAAAAGCATCTGAAGTCTTCATGGAAGGCACTCTTAGTACTCTGCCTCTTTATCCTAGTCATTCATTGTGTGAAATGGGAGAACTCACACAGACAGGCAAGTTTCTTCTTTGTTCTTTTGAATTTCTCAAGAATGGATTTTCCCTCAGAAAAATCCTTTTCCCCTTGTTTTCTGGTCATATTTTTACACGATTAAAGAGTTATTTTCTTTTGAAATCTGTTGCATGTAGCTTCAATTTACAGTAAGCTTGTTTGGAGACATTATGACCAAATGAGATAACATATGTAAATTTTATGTAAATATTAGCTATTGTTATTGGCTGTCATCAGTTTTTTGCTTCATTAATCCTAGTGATAACTAACTAGCATTCATTAATTGAAGCAAATTTGAAAATATCAACCCTCTCATCTACGACATCACATAGGACAAGTGAAGCATCAATTAATTTTACTACAGTACTTCAAGGATCTATTGTAGTTCTGGATACTCTCCCAATGTATTTAGTATATAGTTTTCTAGAATTAACCGTTTCTATGGAGGTGATGTGCCTCTCCAAATTTAGCTAGACTGGTCCTCAAACAACAGATATACACAATCACTGAATTCTTATTCTAAGATTTTTCACCTTGGTATGGGACCTTTCATATCTGATACTTTTTTGGGCATAACTTTTGAGAACCCAATGTTACTTCTTTAATATGATTAGAGAAGCAGTTAAGCACTAAACAAAAGAATTGTCATATTGCATCAAACCAGTAGCCCTGATAAGTGGTTTGATATATATAATTGGTCTCTGCAAAATGTCTTCAAGGGGAAGATGATGTAAGAGAGTATAGTTTTCTTTATGAACTCAGCCTCAGCTTCAAATGTTTAAGGATATGCTTTGAACATTTATTTCTAAGAATGTATTGATATAGACATTCATATCACTTATATTTTAAATCAGCTCTACCTTTTGAAATTCAGTTCAATTCAATAACATTTATTAAGTGTTTTCTATGTATAATGTACTACTACTTTAGGCTCTGGGGAATAAGAAGACAAAATGAGAAGCAGATCCTTTCCTCCATGTGATGTTCCATTCTGCTTCTGTAGATAACAGGTTCCTTAAGTTTATATTTCACTGTAAAACAGGATTTTCTTTTTTGATAGAAAAAAATATTGTTTTTTCTTTTTTAAGCTCCAAGGCCTGTTATAATATTTTAAGATTTAATTGCATTCAATTCAGTAAACATTTAAGTGCCTGTTATATGTAGAAGATTGTGTTATTCACTTAAAAAGAGATGAAATTTAGATAAGATAGAATTCCTTCTTTCATGTGGAGCTCAATTTAGTCGAAGTTATTTCATGTGCAAAATTAGCTGTAAATCATAAGTGCTGAGGAAGATATAAACTGTGGTAATAAGGTAATAAAAGCATTTTTTAAAAGTCACTTTTAACATATCTATGTAGTTGAGTTCATGAATTTCACCAATATGTAGAATGAAGAGTTGTGAATTTTTCTTAGCTTACCTGTTATTAAGAGTTTCCACACATAGTTTAGAAATTTAGTTTTTCTTTTCTGACTTTATTGCCTTTTTTTGAGATTTGTATCCTGAGTATCTTCTGTGCTCATAGTTTTATGTAGAGGTAACATATGCATTTGTTTTTTATTTTTACCCCTGAAGATGCCTAGCATATTGTCTTTTTTTGGTTATAGTCAGTAGTACATTTTATATTTCTCCCCGAATATATCAACTTAATGATCCCATGACCTCTTCTTTTGATTGTGCCTGTTAGAGGTACATTATATTAGAGGCAGTCATTATATAAACTTAGTTTGGCTTATTTTTTCTTAAATATATTACCTTGTACATGCTTACATTAAAATTCACCCCCTTCTTTTCTGTGTAGCCATATAGTTTTATGAAATTTGTGTGTGGTTTTTCATTAACACCTTCACATTATTAGGTATTATTTAGTGAAGTCTGCAGATTTTGAAATTTTATAGTACCCTATCTTTTTTCCTAAAATGAAAGTGTCTTTAAGAGTTTAAATTATTTCTCTTGAGACAGAAGTTTGTTTCCACCAGCTTAGGAATGGGAAGGCCAAGTGAGACCAAAAAGGGAGATTAACAAATGAGGGAGTAGTAGCAGATGAGTAGATTTTAAAAATTTATTTACATTTGATTGAAGGAATTTACTGATCAAGCTGAAGCTCCATTCTCCTCTAAAAACTGAAGAATACTTGCTAATGGAGAAGAAAAAGTCATCTCTTTGTCGTTTCTAATTAAATATTTGGCACCCAGTTGTCTATATGTGATAGCTGATTCTCATCCTCTTGGGAAGTTCCCAGAATAATAAAGATGATAGCCAGTGACTGTTCTCTTGTGAGTTTGGGGGAAATGAGTAGACATTTGCTGTGTAGGAAAAGCAAGTGTGGAACATGCATTATCACATTCCTCCCGTAAGTGGAGGTCATATATCTCTGTGTCATTTTTGGTACATAAATTTGCATGAAAGTTTCCTTTATGAATTGATGATGGTCTTCCAGCTTGCACATTTGAGTTGGATTTAAATATTTCTATTTTACATTCATTAAAAAATATCATAGAATTTAAAATTGATTAAACTTTTATAAACTTGTTCTATAAACTGTTCTTTATATATTGTTTTATATACTTTCCTTCAACTGTTGTACTCAAGAAAACTTTTGTGGTCATTTTTATTAGGTGTTGTTCAGCATTTGAAGAATGGACAGCTGTTACGAGACATTTATTTAAAGAAACACAAACTCCTTCCAAAAGATTGGACTACAAAGCATCTTTACTTAGAGACAACTGGAAAAAGTCGAACTCTCCAGAGTGGACTGGCCTTGCTCTATAGTCTTCTCCCAGATTTTGACTGGAAGAAAATTAACTTTAGGCACCAGTGGAGTACTATCTTCTGCTCTGGAAGTTGTGATTGCCCGATGAGAAATCAATATCTAGAAAAGGAACAACGTCGCCAGTACCTCTTACGTGTTAAAAACAACCAGTTAGAGAACACTTATGTGGAAATGGCAAAAATAGTGGGGATTCCCACAAGGCAGCTAAGAGCTGCTAATCCCATAGATTCTATGCTTTGCCACTTTTGCCACAATGTCAGTTTCCCTTGTACCAAAAATGGCTGTATAGATATAGAGCATTTTAAAGTTATCAAGACACATCAAATAGAAGATGAGAAAGAGAGACGTGAAAGGAAACTTTATTTCAAGTATGCCCTACTGGCCTCTCATCCTGTACTTAACCAGACGGTCAACCGGATGCTGCGTATTGCAGAAGGCAGAAAGGAAGAGATTTTTGTTCTTTATTCTGCTCATGATGTCACTTTGTCACCAGTTCTCAGTGCCTTGGGTATTACTGAAGCCAGGTTTCCAAGATTTGCGGCCAGATTGGTCTTTGAACTATGGCAAGATGGAGAAAAACCTGCTGATCATTTCATCCGTATTCTTTATAATGGAGTTGATGTCACATTCCACACATCTTTTTGCCAGGAACATCACAAGCATTCCAGCAAGCCTATGTGCCCTCTTGAAGATTTTGTTCACTTTGTCAAAAGGGACATGTTTTCAGTCTTAAATAGTACTAGTTATTATGATGCATGTCACCGAAAAACATTTTAGAAGAAAACCAGTCTGTATTT
Organism: Sarcophilus harrisii; assembly: GCF_902635505.1. NCBI lineage: Eukaryota > Metazoa > Chordata > Mammalia > Dasyuromorphia > Dasyuridae > Sarcophilus > Sarcophilus harrisii. The sequence goes on from NC_045428.1 coordinate 315,000,663, forward strand.
TATAAAATTTGTGCTGGTACAGAAAATGACCACTTTTGGTTATTTCTGATTCAAAAAGTATGACAATATTGCTTTGAAAAAAACTTAGGAATTCCAATTTAGGACCATATAGGTGGATTGACTTGAATAGCAAATATTTTGCGATAATTTGGTACAAGATCTAGTTTATTAACTTGGTACATTTCTACTTCATTGATAAAGAGGTACACTGCTGTAAATTGATGTTGCTTGGAATAAATGATTTTCCTTTTTATGCCAGAGTAGATAAGTTTAGGGTTGCTGATTCAGAATGCTGTTTTCTTGAACAACATGGTACTATATAATATATAACCAACAAACCTCATCCACAATAGTTCTTAATCTTGTGCAGATATAGGGACTACTTAAATGGAAGTACTCCCAAATTGGATATCCCACAATTCTCTAATGTGGTTGTACTTGTAGAAGTAATTTGAATACCAAGAAATTTATGTTGGTTTTTCCAGTTCTTTTACTAGCAACATATATCTTGGTATAACTATCTAATTACAATAGAATATGAGGGAAATGGTAGTTAAATCAGGATGAATCTAGTAGCAAAATTGTTAAGGTATTTTATGTTTAGGATGATAAAAAATACTGTGGTACAAGATCATTAAATGTTTTAAATATTTGTCTGCTGTAGCAAAAGCTGGATATGCTGAAACTTTGATATGCAATTTAGTATTTTTATAGTCTAGAAAAATATTTTCTAAGACTTGTGTTAGAAATGGTGTAGTACCAGTTTTAATTTTCTGTATTTTCTTGATATTCAGAGATTTATGAAAAATCAATTTCAGATATCTTCAACGACCATATTACCAAAAAATAGCATTAATGGGTAAATTTTTTTGACTAGCTGTGGAATTGAATATGTTTTTAAACCACTTTTGTTAGTTATAAATGGTAAAATCTGATTTGATTTTTGAGGATATATTTGGGGTAAAACTTCATTATCAGAATATTAAATTAATCTTTATAGTGGTAATTTTTTAATACTTTTAGAAAAGATTTTAATTTAATCTCTGATATTTGAAATAATGGTGCTAGTTAAATCAGAGGAAATGTAATCTGAGTGAGATTCTCTAGTGTTATTGGCATTCCAGATTCTTTTTATTTTTATTTTTTTTTGCTCAGTGCTGCATTTGAATACACTAGTTTCTATCAATAAATTTTTGAGAAATATTTGCATATTCTGTGGTTTACATTTTGGAGTACATTTTTTAAAAGATTTTTTTAAAAGATTTATCTTGAATGTTTCTCTTCTTAAAAGCTTAAATGTTATCACTTGCTAGCATTTTTATGCTAGTTAGATTCTTTACATACATTCAAGATATACTTGAATAAGATCTTCTAAATATAGCATAAGTATTTTTAAAAAAGGGTATAATCCAGAAGAGTTTTTTAAAAGTCAAATTATAACTATATAGGATAGACAAGATATTTTGGATAATAACCAGTACCCATGTATGGCAGTGCATGTTGCCTCCCAAGACTTTGTCTATAAATAAAATTAAAAATTGTGGTAACCTTTCTCCTCCCTCCCCGCTTTTCACCTGCGGCCAGCCCCTCTAGAAAAGGATAATACTGGATTAGATGATCTTCAAAGCTCTCTCATACTATGATTTTATGAAGTTTAAGTTTGTGGCAGATTTTTTTTTTTTTTTTTTTGCTGAGGCAATTGGAGTTAAATGACTTGCCCAGGGTCACACAGCTAGGAAGTACTAAGTGTCTGAGGTCAGATTTGAACTCAGATCCTCCTGACTTCAGTGCCAGTGCTCTATCTATCCACTGTGCCCCCTAGCTGCCCCTTGTGGCAGATTTTTACAAAAAGTTTTATTAAGGGTACAATCATATTGTTAATTTCAGAGAACATTAGATATGTGTTATAGTGTGGGATTATTAAGATATATTTGAGGACTTTGAATTTGACAGAACAAACATTGTTGATCAAAAACAATATCATAAGTCCATGAAATACTGTGTTTCAACTAAATTTATTATAAGAGAAATTAATATCATGGTTAATCTAACAAGTGCATAGAGTTCTCAATTCATACAGAAGTTTGCATATTCATGACAATAGAACAAAAGAAGGAGGAGAAAACAAAAATTTCCTAAAAGGAAGTGGCATGGGAGAGGGAAAGGTATAGTAAAAGCAGGAAAAGGACCTCCTCCCCCAGTTCCTTAACAATATACAATATATACACGTGTCTATGTATGTATATGTATGTGTGTGTGTGTGTATACACATACACAGACACACATATAGTTTCCTAATCCAGTTGGACAATTAGTTTTTTAACTCAGGATTTTATAAATATTTTTTCTTGTGATGACTATTTTTCTTCTTAAATCCTTTTAAAATGAAAGAAATGAATATAATAACAAACTAATATTTTCACGTCTACAGTCATGATTCTCAACCTTTTTGCTCTCAAGACTCCTTTGCACTTTTAAAAATTATTGAGAATTCCCCATATAATTTTGCGGGTTTTACCAATTACCATTTTACCATATCAGAAATTAAAACATCTTAGTAGTATTATGAAAATAGTTTTGGCCTCATGGAATCCCTGAAAGGGTCTTGGGGGCTACTGGACTATACTTTGAGAACCACTGGTCTATAGCCCTGTAGTAGAGTTAGACATGCTCATAGCTGAATCAGAGAACAGACTGATAATTCTGATTTCTCTGATAGCCACTGTTCTTTATATATAGTCTGGATACCTCAAATTACAATTAAGGAAATGGTATGATTATGCAGCAGTGTGCATTGATTAAGCAGTTTATAGGTATAAAGTCGAAAACAATGTAAAATTTTTGGTTTTCATGCTGACTTGGTGTTGAGTTTTTTTTTCCTTTTTTTGAGATGATTGAGTTTGTGACTTGTTCAGGGTCGCACAGCTAGTAAGTGTCTGAGGTAAAATTTGAATTCAGGTTCTCCTGACTGAAGGGCCAATGCTTTATCCATTGTATTATCTACCAAAGCATTTTCATCCATATCTCTACTAGATCATTTAATTTAAAAGTTTTGGGTTATGCTTTATTAATGTCCATTTGTATGGCAGCCAAAAGACAAGAGCCAGTCCAAATAAAGAGTGATACAGATGAAGTCTAGTTAACTGGAATGATACTGTATAACTGAACCATTTATTTCCTGGAGGAATCAATGGGCTAACTTTCCTAGGCCCATTATTCATGCATTTCCAGTCAGTTCAGTTTATTTAACACAACTAATAAATATGTGTCAACCTCTGCTGCAGAGGATAATAAGATAGATTCTGTGAAGAATTTGGTCATACCCTTCAAATTTAAGCAATCAGCAAGTGTCTTATACTTGTTGACTTAAAAGTATGGGACAATGTAGAAGAAGATGGCAAAAATGTATTGAAAAATATGGTTCGTGACCAAGAAATGAAAAGAACTTAAAAAATCTTAGGGCTCTATCACAATCTTAGGTACTTTATACAAGAAGACAAGTAGCAGGTGCTAGATATGGCAAGCACTAAGTAATATCACAAAAATGCAATTGACTCTATCTTAAGAGTTAAAAAATTATTGTTTACTGATGTCAGTAAACTAAGTCAACTTGTTAGAACAAAACCCAAAATCAACATGAGATTATAAAAATAAAGATCTATAATGTGCAATTAAAATGCTCATACATGATTTATTTTAATAAGTTATTGATATGAGAAACTGGAATCAACAATGTTCTGGACTGCCTCAAGAGATGGGGTGTTTCTTCCCTTTATAGGTCTTCAAGTGGATGACTACTTATCTGATTATAGTGGAGATTCCTTTCATGTATGAAGTGAACTAAATGCTGTTGAGATTCTGTCTAACTCTCAAATACTGTAATTCTTTGACTTTCACCATTAACTATGGGGTTTAAGTGATAAAATAAATCAAGATCTAAAGATCTTAGCATCTATCTTAACCAGGAAGTACTTGAATTCCTTGCTAAGTGGAAAAAGATTACTTCCAAGTTTAACACAATTTAAAATATAGACTTATTTATAATATTTTGGGGAGGAAGCCAATGAAAGATCATGAGCATTACTGGCTCATAAAATAATGAAAAGTGTTAAGGACCATGCCTAGGTTAAGGGGCACGTCAATTCTCCAAGAGCCTCCATAGCTGTGAATCATAAACTTGAAGGAGTTTGCAAAGCAGCCTTTGTAGATGTTCCTTTGCAGATTGGGAATGGAATAAATCAGAGGCAAGAGGAAAGAGGAGAGAGGTCAGATAATGCAACTGCCTCTCAGTCTCCTTGTATCATCATTATCATCCTCTCACATGAAGAGATCCATTCTACAGGTCTGAGTTAGACCTCCAGCAGCCACTGGCAGGTGGGTCCCATATTACCAAAGAAAAGCAATCGTTGGAGAAAATAAGTAAACAGAAAATTTGCTGTGGGACACATGTCATATTATGATGTTCATTCAAGGATAAAACTAGAAGGATAACAAATAAGTATATAAAAAAATGAAACATCTGTTGAGATTTAAATAGACTTTTTTTTTTTTTTTTTTACTTTCAATGATAATATGGTCACCACATTTGGCTTCTCCCCAGTCTTTGATGTGCCACATGAGTGAAACTAAAGAAAATAAAAATTTGAAGGTCAGCTGAATGAGATTAAATATATACACAGGATGCCTGTGCTAGGAATGCATAATACTGAGAGTAATTTTTAAAATAACTGAAAGAGGGGAAAGTTCTGGGAAGATGGTGAAATAGATTGGCAAATTTGAAGCTCTCCCCATATTTCTCCCACAAGTAGAACACATTTGTATCTGAGGGCAAACAAAGACTGATGAAAAACCAAGAAAACCTGGGGCAGAAGAGGGGTCCTCTTGATATAACTCCACCAGATCGGGGCTAGGATTAACCAGTCTGAAGTGTAAACACCTCTGGGCTAGTTGAGAAACACCAAGTGGGGGCCCCTCAGGCTAGCTAGTTATTGTTGGAGCCTCAGCAGGAACTACAGACACTTTCACCTTCTGGACTATTTGTCCAGTAGGGGTTCGAATGGGGAAGACAAAGTGAACCTTGGCTTATTGGGAAATCAAGGCCCAGTTGTGCTGCTAAGCCGAGGCCCTAGGTGGAAAGAAACCCTATAAATGCAGAAGCAGTGAGGCAAGGGGCCCTGCTGGCTCTGGGCACCTGCAGGAGGATGGAGCTCTTGGTCAGAGGAGAGTGCTGAAGGGAAGCTTGAAGCATCATTCTTCCTACCCCATGTTTAGAGATGTTTACACAGATACTTCTTATTTAAAAAAAAAAAAAGATGAACTTGCAAAGAAGAAAGAACTCCACCTTTGAAACATATGGGAACAGGAAAGACCAGGATTCATCTTCAGAGGAGGACACTTTAAAAAAGTTTCTACCCCAAAGAGTAATGTGAAATGTCTCCCTGCCCAGAGAGAATTTATAGAACTAAAAACAATTCAAAAATCAAATGAGAGACATTGAGGAAAAACTAAAGAAAAATTAAAACTGTTCAAGAAAATTATGAAAAAAGTTAACCAATTAAAAAAGGAGATAAAAATAATTCTGAAAATTAGAATTGGGCAAGGGGAAGCTAATGAAGCTATGAGAGACCAAGAAATAACAAAACATGATAAAGAATGAGAAAATAGAATGTGAATCATATAAGAAAAACAACAGATCTGGAGAACAGATCAAGAAGAGAAAATATAAGAATAATTAGACTGCCTGATGTGACCAAAAGGAGAACCTTGACACAATAATGCAGTAAATAATCCTAGAAAATTGTCCTGTAATGATAGAACATGAGGGAAAAGTAGAAATAGAAAAAATCTATAGATCAAGCGATCCTTTGTAGAAAAAACACAGGAATATTATTGCCAAATTTTGAAAATCCCAGATCAAAGAGAAAATTTTGCAAGAAACAAGGAAAAAAATATATGCTGGAGCTACAATTAGAATTGTACAACCACATATGAATGTTATGGAATATTATTGTTCTGTAAGAAATGACCAGCAGCATGATTTCAGAAAGGCCTGGAGAGACTCACATGAACTGATGCTGAGTAAAATGAGCAAGACCAGACGATCATTATATACTTCAACAACAATACTATATGATGATCAATTCTAATGGCTGTGATTCTCTTCAAAATGAGATGAACCAAATTAGTTCCATTTGTTCAATAATGAAGAGAACCAGCTACACCCAGCGAAAGAACTATGGGAAATGAGTGTGAATCACAACATAGCATTTCCACTTTCTATGTTTTTATTCACTTGCAGTTTTGATTTCCTTCTCAGATTATTTTTACCTTATTTCTAAGTCTGATTTTTCTTGTGCAGCAAAATAACTATGGATATGTATACATATATTGTATTTAACATATACTTTAACATATTTAACATGTATTGGTCTACCTGCCATCTAGGGGAGGGGGTGAGGAGAAGGAGAGGAAAAGTTGGAACAGAAGGTTTTGCAAGGCTCAGTGTTGAAAAATTACCCATGCATATAGCTTGTAAATAAAAAGCTATAATTTAAAAAAAAATCTAAAAAAAAAAAAAAAAGAATTGTACAACCACAATAAAAGACCTCAGGTCCTGGATCATATCTACTGACAATAAAAAGAACTAGGCCTATGGCCAAAATATATCATATCCAGCAAAATTATCTATAATTTTTAATGAGAAAAAAATGGACATTCAGTGAACTTGCAGATTTTCAGGACTTTGTATCAATTAAACCCAAATTTAACAGAAAATTTATCATATAAAAGCCAATATCAAAGAGCAATTTTAAGGAACTCAATATGGACAAACTGTTTAAACATGGACAGATTTTTTTTTGCATTAGGAAATGTATATTTTATGTTTAAGATTTACATCATCAGTAGGATAAGTTCAAAAGATAGACTGGCAAAGTAAAGGTAAAAATAGTGATCATGTTATACAAAGGAGATGCAGAGGAAGAATAGACAAAGGCATTAGAGGAGGGAGAAAGGCGAGTAGTTCTGAAAACCTATTCACATAGGGAATGGGTTCAATATGCAACCATACAGATATACTATGAAAGATATATCCTCCAAATTTGTAAAGAAATAAGGAGGGAGGAATAGGGGAAACAAAGGGTGAGGGAAGAAGATACCCCCTATGTGAGGGGAGATTAAATAATAGTAAGCCAAGTTATGGGGCAGAATTTAATGAGTCAGCAGGTATAGGAAAGTTATGTATATCTGGAGTGTGTGTATATGTATATATGTATATATTACATATGTATACATAAATATATCCTTTCTTAACTAGCCTGCTTGGGGGTAGTGGGAATGAAAGGGGGGAAAAGAATAAAGTAATAAGGTGCTCAGCAGAGAACAGAACAATTTACAAGGAAATAAAGAAAAGATGGGACACTCGAATATAATTTCTTCTGCTAATATATATACTTTCTTAAATTGGTAATGTCATGTATTTTGAAACCTCCCTGATATTCTGCTGATCACATGATAAATGTTTTCTTTTGTTTCATTTTCTTTTGTGTTGCTTTTCTATTTTTCTTTTTTACTTATTCTGTTTCTTCAAATAAAATAAATTTGGAAAAAATTAAAGTAACTGAAAGAGGGGGAAATAGAAAATAACTAAGAGGAAATTATAGAAGTCTAGTAAAAGAATTCCTTTTTAAACATCACCTTGGTATAATATATCAGCTTTTGCAAGATTTTACATAGGGGGAACATGTTAACTCCTAAGACAGACCATTCTATTTTTGAGCACTTTTAATTGTTAAGAATTTTTTCCTTACAAGAAGGAATTTCTTTGTCCTTTTGCAACTTCTACCATTACCCTTAGTTTTGCCCCTTTGGAGCACAACAGAACAAATGAAATGCATCTTTTATGTTATAATTCTTCAGAAAATCAAAGACAGTTCCTTTTCCCTTTTCCTCCTAATCTTCTCTCATTTAGCTGGACCTAATTCAATTGGACCTCCTTAAGTTTGAACTTGAAGATTTTCACTTAATCTTTGTTTGGACACAACCTGCAATGTTTTTCTTAAAATGTGATCTGCAAAACTAAACATAGTGATTGTTTCTTTTAAAGCAATTGAGCAATTGAGGTTAGGTGACTTGTCCAGGGTCACACAGCTAGTAAATGGCTGAGGCTTTTCATAGTATTTCAAAAGCTGTCTTGTAATACCAGAGAAACTGAGGCAGACAGAGATTGGTTTTTAATCTTTAATGTGGAGAGTTTAAGCTAGCAGACTGCATGGGACTCTTGTCCAAAACATTTGGCACAGATAAACTGAGGAAGGGAACTTGTATAGGGTTTTAGCTAACTAGGGTTTGCAAACAGAATACATAACCAGAGTATACAATCTTATAGGAGAAACAAAGGCAGAGAAGGGGGGGCAAGGATATTGGGAGGACTGAAAAAACACAATTCTAGGAAAGAATCATAACTTAATCCTGACAGGATAGGTCAAGATAAGAAGCTCAAAGGCAGGAGACAGTGAGATGTGGGGCAAAACTCAAAAGGAGGGGAATCCAAAAGGATTCAAAAAAATCCTTGCTAGGATTGAGATAAAGCACCTGGAGTTTATGACACAATGGCATGTAAAAGTGGTCAGGGCTTCAAGGCTTTTCCTAGACTCTCTTTTTAAACTCAATTTCCAGTCCTAATGTCAAGAAAGGGGGAAAAAGAGGGTTTACTCAAATGTCTGATCAGGGCACAGAACAGTGGAATTTTGGGATTTTTATTCTTCAGGAATATTCTAATATCTAAGGTTGGCAGCTAAGTGATGCCATAGTGTATAGAGCTCTGGGCATAGAGTCAGGAAGATCTTAATTCCAATTTGGCTTCAGACACTAGCTGTATGACTCTGAGCAAATTGCTTTCTGTCTCAGTTTCTTAATTTTAAAACAGAGATCATAGTAGCACTTATCTTGCAGGATTATTCTAAAGATAATAATAATAATAATAATTAGCATATGGTGCTTACTGTGTGCTGGGGATTATGCTAAGGACTTCACAATGAATAGCCAATTTGATCCTCACATCAATCCTGGAAGTTAAATGCTGTTATAATTCCTTATTTTACAAATGAAGAAACTGAGGCAAATAGATTAAGTAACTTGCTCAGAGTCACACAATTTAGTTAAGTGTCTGAAAGTAGATTTGAACTCAGGTCTTCCTGACTTCAGATTCAGCACTCTATCCACTGCACTAGGATCAAATGAGAATATTTGTAAAATGCATAGACAGTGCTGGGTACAAAAGTAAGGACTATATAAATGTTTATTTTCTATCCTCCCTCCTTATTAGTTTTCTTACCTCTTATATCACTCACATTAGATTGTTGTTTACTAAAACAGCTTTTTCAGGTGAGCTGTTCTTTAGTCATTCCTCTTCATATATGTGAAGATAATTTTTAAAATCTAAATGTAAAACTTGGTGTTATTGCTATTAAGTTTGGTTTGATTTGATACAGTATTTTAGCTTATGAAGATATTTTCAAATTCAGACTGCCATTCAGTCTGTTAACAATCCCTCTCAGCTTTGTGTAATTTATAAATTTAACTAGCATGGATTCAGATGTTATCTGAGTTATTGATTAAAAAAAATTAGAACAGCATTAATGGAGATCCTGGGGGACACTTTACTACATTTTCCAATATGACATCAAACCACGACCAGCTATGCTTTTGTCCCAGCTATTCATCCAATTCTGAATCTATCTAGTTGTAACATTGTACAAATTTTAAACTCTGAGTTCTATAGCTAAATTCAATTCACATTTATTTAGTGCTTTCCTAATAACATAATGAGGTAGATAGTTCAAAAATCATCCATAACCATTTTACAGATGAAGAAACCAGTTCATATCGGTTAAGTGACAAGTCTATGTCATTTAATAAGTTACAGAATCAGGATTTGACCCAGGTCTTCTGATAACTAAGTCCAATTCTTTTCCTGTTGTGCTATGTTGCTTTTCTATAGCTGAACTTGAAAGGGAAGCACACCTTTGATAAACCACTCCAAGGGTTTTTCAACTGAACCAAACATTTATGAACAGAATAAAATACTTTCAAATTTGTTTCCTTGGTCAGAAAAAACACCTAGGTACAATGGAGATGAGAACCTCATTTCAAACATTTATTAAATACCTAGTCTGGGCTAGATACAGCTAGGTTATGGAGATATAGAGACAAAGGAGAATTCCAGCAAAATGAATGAATGAATGGTGATATCAAAGCCCAGCTCTCCTTTACATTCCTTGTACATCTCCTTGTATTATCCTTAATACAAGATAAGTGCCAAATGAATCTAAAGGGGTAAAAGGAAAGTTTTCATATGCAAAAATCTGCAGGGAAAAAAAACAGCAGGCACTGAACAAATGAGTATACAAAAAGGCCTAATAATAAAATAAATAGTATGGAGTAAAAGAGATGAAAAGGGGAATGATGCTATAATAACTCAAGTTGATTCCTAACCCAGATCACATGAATTCCAGCAATCTTAGAACAGTTGGAGAGCTTAATATAAGTTGTTAAATGTAGATTTAAGGTCAAGTTAGGCTTCTTAATGAAGTCTTCAAAAAAGAATTGATGGTTTAGAACGAAAAGGAATGACTGATGCCTACCACTTATTGGCAGAGGTGATGGGCTATATAGATGGGTATGGAATGAAGCATTAATTTCAGACAAGACCAATGTATTGATTTGCTCTCATTTGTTAAAAGGAAGGGTGGGAGAATGGAATTCTTGTAAAAAGTGATATTTAAAAGAAAGACAAAGTTTAAAAGGAAGAAAAGGCTGTCTTCAAAAATGAAATTATATAACAAAAAATAACATAATAGGTCAACAGCCAGCAGAATAGAAAGAATACTTGAGATCTCTAGAAGCAAAGGCCAGTCACCTTCTAGGTAGAGCATAGTAAGATAACCCAAGGATTATCTTTAGAAGAAATAAAAGCTCTAAATACTATACTCCAGAAAATTGTAACAAAAAGTTGCCCAGAAACATTGAAAATGTTATAAATAGCACATAGAATCCATAGGGTGTTGCCAGAAGAACTCTAAATTAAGATCATTCAGAAATGCAGCTATCAAATTCCAGAGCTTTAAACATTAAACAAAGGATCTTTTAAGCTGCTTAGGAGAAAACATTTCAACGAGAGATGTTCTGAATCTTCTATCACCAATAGAAATGAAAGCAAAGACTAAAATGGGATATCCTACTAAAGCAAAGGAAATCAATTTCTAGGCCCTAGATAATATTCTGTAAAACTCACAATGAAAAAAGCATTTTGTATTCAGTTTAAGGAAAGAATTTGTATCATTTTTTTACAGAAAAAAGGTGATGTATATCAGAAATTTGGTTTGCAAATTCAAAGAAAAGAAACATAAGAATGGTAAATAAGTTCATGTAGCATGACAGTGTTAGCAAAACAAAATAAAATCAATGTTTACATGCAATAAAGAATCTTCAAGACTAGTAGTATTTTTTAGAAATCTTGTGTGAGGTCATTAAGAGAACAAAGAAAACATTTATTGTAGAGCCACTAAATTGGGGTAAAAAAATTTCTTTTTTAGAGGAGCTGGAAAAAGAGATGTTAATAGGAAAGTGGAAGAGGAAAGAAAGGCAGTCTGGTCCAGCTCCCTTATTTTATGGCTAGGGAGGCTTAGGGAGAGTCCCCTACTCTCCTACTGATACTCCTACTGATAAATGATAAGAATGTAGATTCAGGTATCGATCTTTGGAGCTAATGTTCACTTAATTGCATGTTGCCTCCTTTATGAATTAATATTTCTACAAATGGAGTGTCATGGATGAAGATGTTTCAAAGAAAGTAATTTGGAATGGGTTAGGAAGGTTCCTGAAATATGTGGCAGGGCTGAGTGCAAGAGGGGTCAAATCTCAACTTGAGGGAAGATAATTTAAAAAAAAAAAACTATGAAGGGAAGTCTGATACTAGCATATCCTGGAGGAAGCAAGGAAAGGGAAAGGAAAAGAAGTGAATTGTAATTCTGTGAATAGATCACAACAGTTAAAATATCATTTCAGCAAAGATGTAGGACAATAGGGAATAGGCAGCAGGGACCCAGAAGCATGTTTAAACATGTTAAATGTGGAAAAGAGTAACAATAAGTACAATCAGAATCTGGTTGGCTTGGGTTGAGTTGGGGTGGAGGTTTGAAAGGAGGAGAGGCTGAGAAGATTGAGATCATCTTATTTAAAGCAAAACAAACCATAAGGTCCTAGTACTGGTTTGAGAAAAAAAATTAATATAAAATTTGATAAAGAGAAATGATAATTTTTAATGTTAGTGGACTACCATAAAACAGAAGAAAGGGACTAAATGGATTAGGAAACAGAATCCAACAATTTGCGGCATAAAGTCTATGTCTAAAATAATGACATATACAGAGTTAGATAAGGAATTGGAATATAATTTATTATTAGATGTCAGATACAATAAAAAAAAGCAGGAGCTGGAATAATGATTTCAGATAAATATTGTCAAAAGGTATGAAAAGAGAAACTTGCTTAAAGGTATCACTGATAAAAAGAAAAACTAATACAAATATTACATATTGTTGTTGATGAGTTGTTTTGGATATTTGTGATTCTTTGTGACCCTATCCAGAGTTTTCTTGACAGAAATACTGGAGTTCTTTGCCATTTCCTTTTTTATCTTATTTTATAGATAAGGAAACTGAGGCAAATGAAATTAACTTGCCCAGGGTCACATAGCTAGTGTCTGAGGCATGCACTGACTTGAACAGGCTAAACACCTAAATATTAAAATAAATTTAAAAATTAAATAAAAAAATAAATGAAATAATAATTGCTGGCTTTTAAGCATTTAAAAGTTTATAAAGTATTTTACATGTATTATTTCATTTGATCCTCATGAAAATCCTGTGAGCTAGATACTTTTATTATCCTGTAATTTCCATGTTAAGGGCAGCTAGGTGGTGCCATAGAGCATATGGTGCTAGTTCTGGGGTCAAGGAAGACTCATCTTCATAAATTCAATCCTCAGACACTTCCTAGCTTTGTGACCCTAGACAAGTCACTTATCCTCACTTTCCTCATCTGTAAAATGAGCTGGGGGTGGGGAGGGGAGAGAGACAGAGACAGAGAGACTCCCTAGCTGTGTGACTCTGGATAAGTCACTTAACCCTAACTTTCCTCATCTATAAAATGAGCTGGGTTGGGGGGAGAGAGAGAGAGAGGAGAGAGAGAGAGAGAGAGAGAGAGAGAGAGAGAGAGAGAGAGAGAGAGAGAGAGAGAGAGAGAGAGAGAGAGAGAGAGAGAGAGAAAGAGAGAGAGAGAGAGAGAATGAGAATGAATGAATTTTTACAGATGGGGAAACTAAGGCAAACAGGTTTAAGTGAATTGCACAGTCACACAGCTAGTTTGAGGCCAGATTTAAACTCATGAAGATGAATCTTCCTGACTGCAGGTGTGGCACTCTATCCACTGAACCACCTAACAGAGATAGAGAAGTTTAGAAAAAGGATGGTGAATAATGAGTTCTGCTTTTGGACACGTTGAGCTTGAAATATCTGGGACATTGAGTTGGAAACTTCTAATAGGCAATTAATTAGTGGTACAGAATTCATGAAGCTTAGGAGAGACATTGGGGCTGGATATTGACTTGGGAGGCATTAATATAGATATGATAATTAGACCCATGGAAGCTGATGAGATCACCAAAGGTGAAGGTGGAGGGACAAAGAATAGGAGGGGCCTACTGAAGAAATAAATCTGGACAAGAGATAAATAGGAGGGAAAGCAAGAGATACTGTGAAAGCCCTTAGAAGAGTTATTTCTGTTATGTCTTTCAAGGAATCCTGCAAGATTTTAATGATTCCACATACCTGTGTGTCATCCTTGCATCTGATATAATGTCCTTTTCAATTCATTTAAGCAAGAATGTTGAGACTGGTATGTTTTGGCTCTTCCAGCAAAATTTTCATTCACTGGATAAAGATGTCACATTTAGAATATTTATAGTTAAATGAAAACTTATACAATGTAAAATTTTGCGAATCTTAGCAACTTCTGTCTCATTTCCTGCCTTTCTGACACTGCTATTGTAGAAACAAAATTGAGCATGTAGGACTGAAAGTCTTTTTTTCTTTATTTTATGATTTGCCATGGAAATAAAAAAAAATTTACTAAGTATCTACCCAACTAATGATGTCCTTCTCCATTTTTATCTAGGTTGATGCTCAGGAAACAGACTTGGTCAGTCACCAGAACCTCTTAAAGTTACATATTGTAATATAGTAAAAATCATAATCAGTAAAGGAAGTAAAAGATACAGGTCTAAATAGAAAATAAATAAGTTTTTAAATAACGAATAGAACAGAAAGAAATAAAATACTTAGATTAAGGGGGAAAAATAACAGAGATAATGTAAAATTTATGGGATAAAGCTAAAGAAGACCTTAGGGGGAAAATTGTGTATCATTAAATTAACAAAAGAGAATAACAGGAAATATGAATTGAATCTGAAATAAATCAGAAGGAAAAAAAATTGGGAAATTCCATTTAAAATAACTACAGAATGCACAGGCACAAATTGCCCTGGAATTTGGAGATAAAAATCTGAATGACATTCATTCTTTAATTTTTAGAAATCTACCAAAAAAACCCCGCTTCCACCCCAGAAAAGATATTATTCTCTCATTGCCCCATCTTTTTCTTTTTCTTTGACATTTGATGTAAAAGGCATTTTTATAATTTATTAAATTTCACCAAGGTGTCCAGATAATGTCCTGTCTTGTGCAGTTTTCTGTATTTGCAGGTTGTGTGTCCATATAATTACCTGAGGATACCTGATAACTTTTATACTACATTTACCACTTCAGCTTCATCATCCCTGGCTTTCCTGTTAGTTGAGTCAGTAATGGTTTGGGGTTGAGGGGAATGTGCATGATGTACATACAATTACAGAACAATGTATGCAGAAGTAGTAGGTAAATTCAATAGAGAGATTCAGTGTCTATAATTGAGCTGTGCTATTATAATAAAATAAGGGGACTGGTGACAATATGGATAGGACAACAGGCTTAGAGCCAGGAATATCTGAGTTCAAAGCTGGCCTCAAACCCTAGTTTTGTGACCCTGGGCAAGTCACTTAATTCTGTTTGCTTCAGTTCCTTCATTTGTAAAATGAGCTGGTGAAGGAAATGGCAAACCACTCCAGTATCTCTGCCAAGAAAACCCCAAATGGAAAAGAGTCAGACATGATTGAAATAACTGAACAACAACAATAAATTATAATAAAAATGAAGACATTCTCTCAATTAATCTATAGATTTTGTGCCATACCGAAAGGTCACATAAATTAAGGTAGAATGGATGGCTATCTGATTATGTTGTGGATTCACAAATCCAATTTGTGATGCAGAAACAAATATTGGAAGTCTATTAGTGTATGATGCCCCTTCCCCATGTACCCTTGACACACCTCATGCTGTGTTCAAATACATGGGTGCCTATGTATACCTTTTCATTTTCCTTTTGTTAGATGCTGCCTGCCAGTAGAAAAGTTTTTCTTTCTCCTGAGTGTTTTTCTTTTCCTTTAGTAGACTTGTCTTTACAGAAGAAGTTTAAATTTAAGTTATCCTGTTCCTCTGACAGAGATGGCAGAGATTCTTTACATTTATACTGACTGTAGTAGTGTTACAAAATATAGACGTACTAAATGAAAGGATGGTGAATTCAAGACCGGAAGATGTCTGCTTTCCAAAATTTAAATGGATGTCTTCTCAGGGATTATAAATTGCCTGCTTGATGAAAAAGTAGAATTCAATTTGCTCTAAAATATCAATTTATACTCAAACTCACTTATGCTTTGTATTTTTTGTTCTTCCTTCTTTCCTTCCAACAGGCAGGTTATAATGGTGGATTTTATACATGAAGAGGAATAGATTCTGAAATATTTCTTGGCTAGCTCATCAACTGGAGAGGCTCTTGGATTTGGAGTCTGAAGACGAAAGTTTAAATTTTGTTTCCAATCCAGGAACTACATGAACATAATTATAAAACACTTTTAATCAGATAAAATCAGATTTAAATAACTGGAGAAATATTATTGTTCATAGGTAGTCAGAGCCAATATAATAAAAATGACAATTCTGCCTAAATTAATTTACTTATTCAATGCCATCCCAATTAAACTACTTAAATAGTAAATTAATAATTTTACTAATTTATTTTAGTTTATTAATAAAATTACTTTATTGAGCTAGAAAAAGTAACAATAAAATTCATTTGAAAGAACAAAAGATCAAGAATATCAGAGGAATTAATTAAAAAACTGTAAAGAAAGTGCACTTAGCAGTACTACCTCTTAAAACTACATTAGAAGGCAGTAATTTAAAAAATTATCTGGTACTGGCCAAGAAACAGAAATATGAATAAGTGAAGCTGAGTAAACATACAACACACAAAAGTAAATGATTATAGTAATCTTATCTTTGACAAATTAAAGATTTAAGCTTTTGGGATAAGAATATACTTACTATTTGGTAAAAATTGACAGGAAAACTAGAAAGCAACTTGATAACAATTGGGTATAGACCAATATCTTATATCATTTACCAAGATAAGGTCAAAATGAATATGTGATCTAGATATGAAGAGAGCTATCATAAGAAAAGTAGAAGAACATAGCATACATTATCTATCAGACATGCATGGGAGAAGAATTTATGAATAAACAAGAGATGGAGAGCCTTGTGAAATGTAAAATGGATAATTTTGATTATATTAAGTTAAAAAAAAAGTTTTGCACAAATAAAACCAATGTAGCTAAGATTAGAAACAAAGCAGAAAATTTTGGGAAAAAAATTTGTGGACAGTTTTCCCAGATAAAAGTCTCATTTCAGATATATAAAGAATTTTGTTAAATTTATAAGATTGAGTCATCTTTGAGATATCATCTCACACCTCAGACTGGCTAAAATAATAGAGAAAATAACAAATGTTGGAGGTAATGTGGAAAAATTGGGACATTGTTGGTAGAATTGTAAACTGATTCAACCATTTTGGAAAGCAACCTGGAATTATGCCCAGAGAGTTATAAAACTGTGTATATCCTTTGACCCTGAAATGCCATGATTAAGTCTATTTCCCAAAGTGATTAGGGAAAAGGAAAAGAATCCATATGTTCTAAAATGCTTATAGTGGTTCTTTTTGTGATGGTAAAAATTGGAAATTACAAGGATGCCCATCAATTGGGAAATGGCTAGATAAATTGTGGCATGTGATTGTGATGGAATACTACTGCATTGTAAGAAATGTTGAGCTTGTTGATTTTAGAAAAATATGGAAAGAATTGCATGAAATAATGAACACTGAAGTGAGCAGAATCAAGAGAATGTTGTATACAGTAACAACAATCTTGTTCAAAGAATAACTGTGAATAAGCAAGTTATTCTTAGAATTATAAATACTCAAATTAGCTATAAGGGGCCTATGAAAGAAGATGTTATACACCTCCAGAGAAAGAACTGATAAATACCAGTATGAATGGTATGGTTTTACATATATTTAGAAATCTGTGTCAAATGGTTACGTTTTCTAGTACAGAGTAGGGAAAGAGGAAGAGAAACAGTTTGGAACTTAAAATGTAACCCTCTCCCCACCCCCTTCCGAAAAAAAGGAAAAAGGAAAAAAATGCTTCCATAGATTACTATGTGATCTTGAGCAAATTCCCAAATTTCTGAGCCTAGTTTGCTTCACTTTTAAAATTAGCCCTGCCTATCTTCCAGTATTATTGTGGAAAGCAAATTAAGTAATATATATGGAAACACTTTGAAAACTTTAATATGCTATATAATTACAAATTACTGATAGTCTCATTAGCTCTGCACCTGAGCATCTATTCTTGAGGAAGTGGGAAGAAGAGAAAATATCTGAGGGTTATAGGGTGAGGAGTCAAGTCATTACTTTCCCCTAAAGGTTTATTCTTTTTATAATAAAGGCTTTTTTTGAATCTTCCTGGCCAGTCTGGAACCAGAGTGCCCCCCTAACATTATATACCTTTTTGCAAGAGAAAGTACCATCACATTATTTAGCCCAGAAGTCATATCACCTGCCCTCAGATTGCTAGCTCTAGGTCTAATGAGAGGACCTATGTTTCCTGGTCTAGGTGTATTTTGGCAGTGTTATTTTATGACCTGATCCCTACCCTTGGAAGTCTCCCAAACTAAAGAGGGCCACTGGAAAATTGGCTGAAAACCAGGCATTTAAAAATGATGTTATGGCTAGCTCTGTACTCAGTATGGTATGGGGTTTTAAAGAATTGCAGGACAGGTCAGGGAATTTAAAGTCTAATGGGAAAGGGAAACAAATATACTTAAAAGTAATATATTACTATGTAATACTATATTATTACAATATTATAAATGTAAAGTAGCATGTGACAAGTGTTGAATGAGTCAGAAAAATATAAAACATCATAAAAATGTCTTTGCCTTACAGACAGGCATAAACTTGGGACCAAGAAAGTTTAAGTTTATATTTTCTTCTCCTCCCTTCCCAAATCTACTTTCTTAATAAATCCTTGACTTCAACTCATCTAAAAGCTATGCTAGTTCCAGACACCAGATGCCAAATCTCAATGAAAATTTAGTTACAAATCCCTCCTTCCCACTTCTTTTTCGTCATTCCAGTACAATCCAATCCAACCCAATAAATATTTATTAAGCACCCATAATAGCAATGTGCCAGGCACTGTTCTAAACAATAAAAAGAAAGTCCGCCCTCAAGGACTTTATAATCTAATAGGGAAAGACATCAGAAAAGTAGGCAGGAAAGTGGGGAGTGATATCAAAAGCTCTAAGCACAGGGGCATCTTGTTCTGTGGAGTTTCAACCAGGCAGAGCAGCAGAAATGAGTCATTTCAGTGCTTCTTAAAGGAAGGCATTGGGAGGAGTTTAGTAGTCCACTCTCCAGCTCTTCAATTTGGGGAGAGGAGGCTTAAAAAAGGAGAATCAATCAGAATTTGAGTTAGCCGTCAAGTATTGTTGTTTGGCCTTCATTCTCCAGCAGATCCATTAACATCAGGGTGGTGATAACATGACATAGAAGTAAATTGGATTTAAGTGAGGGAAGGCTGTGCAAAGTCACCAGCCCTGTTTTCTCCTTCAGTGCCCTTTGGATTTCACAAGTTATAGATCAGGAGGACTGAAGATGGCTCTGGATGCAGTGGGAAACTTTGGCCTTTTTAATCTAATGTCTTTAAGAGCTCTCAGGTTAACTGAGGCTATACTCAATCAGTGATTAAGGCTAAGTAAGAAATGAAACAGAGAATGATCTTTTACTTAGTCAGGAAAAAAAATTAACAATTTAGGAGGGCCTGATCATCAGGGTTTCTGGCCAAACCAGAAACAATTGCTATTTCCATTCACTCTGATCCAATCAGGACCTAAACAATGACCAAGTGGGCTTTGTCCTAGGCCCTATTGTTAGCCAATCTGTGAGATTCTGAGTGATTTGGGTTTAAGGCATTGTCCTTAAGAAAGAAATCTATCTGGTAAACCCCAAGATATCTTAGGTGGTTTCAGCAATAAAAATTTACATTCCTTTGGGCAGAGCACAGCCCCGGTAAGGGTATGATGCTCTATATGGAAGGAAAGGGAAAGAAAATAAGAAAAACAAAACAAAACACCTCCGTTGCCCAACTGGCCAGTTTGAGTTGCCAGTGGGCAGCTCCTACAACTTCTTCTTCAAAGAGAACCAAACAGGAAAATGATGAATTTAGAAGTGACAAGCTTAACCTGAGGGGCATCTTGTTCCCTAGAGTTGAAGCCAGGCAGAGAAGCAAATGTATATTAAGAACCATGTACAAAACATGGTGCTAGGCACCATACATTACAAAAATAAAAGCCATCTTTGCCCTCAAAATATTTACATTAGGGGCATATGACATGTACATAGATTAAATATAGCACAAGATAATTTGAAGAACCAGAGAACACTGAGATTGGTGGGGATGGTGAATCAGGGAAGGTTTTATAGAGGAGGTAGCAACTGAGTTGAATCTTGGAGGAAGATATTTCTGACAGATGGATGTGAGGAGGAAATATATTCCAGTTTAGGGGGACACTGTAGGAATACAGGAAGACAGGAGATGGAATATTGAGTTCTGGGAACAGCTCCTAGTTCAGTTTGGCTGGGAAACAATTTGTCTGGAAAGGTAAATTGAAGGCAGATCATAAAGGACTTTAAAAGCCAAATTAAGCAATCTGTATTTTGTCTTGAAAGTGATAGAGAACCCTTGAGCAGGGAAGTGACAGACAAAACTATTTCTTTTTTAATGTTTGAGAAATATTGTTATTGATAGCAGTTGTTATTTATTTATTTATTAAAACTTTTTATTTTCAAAACATATGGATAAATGATTTTTCAACAATGACCCTTGCATAGCCATGTGTTCCAAATTTTTCCCTCCTTCCCCCCATCCCCTCCCCTAGATGGCAAGCAATCCAATATATGTTATATATGTTAAAATATATATTAAATCTAATGTATGTAAACATATTTATACAATTATCTTGCTGCATAAGATATCAAAAAGGAAAGAAAATGAATAAGAAAACAAAAAGTAAGTGAACAACAACAAAAAGAGTGAAAATGCTGTGTTGTGATCTACACTCAGTTCCCATAATCCTCTCTCTGGGTGTAGATGGCTCTCTTCATCACAAGATCATTGGAACTTGCCTCAATTATCTCATTATTGGAAAGAGTCATGTCCATCTGAATTGATCATCATATGATATTGCTGTTGCCGTGTACAATGATCTCCTGGTTCTGTTCATTTCACTTCATATCAGTTCATATAAGTCTCTCCAGTCCTCTCTAAAATCATCCTGCTGATAATTTCTTACAGAACAATAATACTTCATAACATTCATATACTATAACTTATTCAACCATTCTCCAACTGATGGGCATC
Source organism: Sarcophilus harrisii (assembly GCF_902635505.1). Lineage (NCBI taxonomy): Eukaryota > Metazoa > Chordata > Mammalia > Dasyuromorphia > Dasyuridae > Sarcophilus > Sarcophilus harrisii. The sequence goes on from NC_045428.1 coordinate 315,021,646, forward strand.
CACTCAGTTTCCAGTTTCTTGCCACTATAAAGAGGGCTGCCACAAACATTTTTCCACATGTGGGTTCTTTTCCCTCCTTTAAGATCTCTTTGGGATATAGGAGCAGTTGTTTTTTATATCACCTTCATTTCCGAATATATTTTTCACTAGTCTCCTATCTAGGGAACCACCCCTTGAGACAAAGATTTTTTTTTTTAAAGAAAAAAAAAAGTTCTGTGACACTAATGAACACATATACTAGCTGACAAAAGATCCAATATGCCATACCCTTGCTTCCCTTCTTCTGCAAAGAAAAGATAGAGCTACATTTTAAAAATTGTTTTCTGAGACCAAGAATTATAATGTACATTGTAATGTGTATTATAATGGTACAGTGTTCATTTCTTTTCCTTTTTTTGTTGTTGTTCTTTCCATTAATATTAGTGAAGTCACTATATTTTGTTTTTCTGGTTTTGATTTCTTCACTGTCTTAGTTCTTAAAGTCTTCCTATGCTTCTCAGATTTCTTTGTGTATTACATTCATGGAATTTGTTTAGCTATTCATTAATTGATGGACATTTATTTTGTTTCCAGTTCTTTGCTATCATGAAGAATTCTATTATGAATATTTTGGTTCATATTGTACTGTTATTTTTGTATTTGACCTTTTGGGGACATTTGCCTATTAGTGGGATATCTGGGTCAAAAGATATTGATATTTCACTGTCACTTGTTTAGCACAATTCCAAATTATTGTCCAGAACAACTGGAGCTATCCATAGCTCAATCAACAGCATATTAATATGTCTATCTTTCTGATGTCCCTATTTCTATTTGTACTATTTCCATTTTTTGACATATTTACCAATTTGTGGGGAGAGGTAAAACTTCATTTATTTTCATGTGTATTTCTTTTATTATGATTTGATACAATCTTTAATGTTAATTGTTTACAATTCTTCTGTAAATTATTTGTTCATATCCTTTGACCACTTTATTTATTGGGGATAATATAGGCCTGTTTAATAAGAAGGTTATTGGTGGAGGGAAGGTGCAGCTAGGTGGAGGATATTTTGGAGAAATATAAGAATAGAAACAAGGAAACCATTGAATAAATTATCATAGTGGTTGAGGTTAAGGGTTATGAGTGTTTGTGTCCGTATAGTGGCATTGTGAACAGAGAGAAGAAAATAAAATGTGAGAGGTGTTGTAGACTTAATTATGACATCCAGTTTAGGAATCTGAGTGCTCAACCAAAATAGGAAAGTTTAGAGGAGGTAAGAAGTTAAAAGACGTGGGGATGATGAGAAAGTCTGGAGATTAGTTGAATTAAAAAATAATTTTTGAATACCTAGTCTTTACCCAGTCTTATTCCCATAGCCCAGCCAGGATCAGTGTTACCCATCTGTTATCTTGTCACAAAAAGAGTCATATTATTGTTGTTTAGTCATTTTCAGTTGTGTTTAACTCTTAATTTTGGTTTTTCTTGGCAAAGATACTAGAATGGTTTGCCATTTTCTTCTCCAGCTCATTTTACAGAGCAGAGTTAAATGACTTGTCCAGAGTCAATAAATATTGAGACCAAATTTGAACCCAGATCTTTGTGACTCCAGGCCTGGCTCTGTATCTACTATACTACTTCACTACTCTAGGAGAACTATACCACATTTTTACCGCATGCTATATGTGATTTCTAGGAGAAATCATCTCCATATATATACCAGCATAGTATCATGCTGAACATTTAGCAGGGGTCCTCAAACTTTTTAAATAGGGGGCCAGTTCACTGTTCCTCAGACTGTTGGAGGGCCAGACTATAGTAAAAACAAAAACTTTGTTTTGTGGATCTTTAAATAAAGAAACTTCATAGCCCTGGGTGAGGGGGATAAATGTCCTCAGCTACCGCATCTGGCCTGCGGCCGTAGTTTGAGGACCCCTGATTTAGGGTATATAAGTGATTGATTTTGGCATCTTTAAGTGACTTGGACTAATGGTAATTGCTAGGTCTTGGTATGGTTTTTCTGTTTTATAACCTCTTTTCTGGAATTTCTTTTTCCTTTATCCTTTTCTAGTTTCCCATTTTCAAGTTCAGTGAATTCAAGGCAGATTGTCCCAAAGTCATAGTACTCTATTACTATTATATCACTTAATGTGTTCTGTACTAAGGCTTCTTAAATTTTTTCCACTTTCTACTCCTTTTTGCCTGAGAAATTTTTACATGATACTGGGTACATAGATATATAAAAAAATATAAATCAATCATTTACTGATAATAAACCCTAATTTTGCCACCTCCCACATTTAAGATGCAAGACCCCATAGTCGAAACCCACAGTTTAAGAAGCTGGGCTCTATACTATTTCAGTTAGTGGACTGACTGACTTCCATGAATTTAATTACCAACTATGCTGATGATCTCAAATTCACTTATCTTGTCTTAAGCTCTTTGCTGAATTTCAGTTTCGCATCTCCAACTGCCTTTTACACATCTTGAACTGGATGTTCAGTAAACATCTTAAACCCATTATGTCCAAAACTAAACTCATGATCTTTCCCTCTAAATCTTCTCCCTCTCCTAATTTTCCTATTATTGTTGAGGGCAACACTATTTTTCAGTACCTTCCAGGCCACAAACTAGGTGTCATCTTCAACTTCTCATTATTCCTCACTTCCCATTTGTTCCTACCGTGTTACCAAGACTTGTTGACTTCACCTTTGCAGCATTGATTAAATATTCCCTCTTCTCATCTCTGACACTGCCATCACCTCGGTGCAATACTTATTAGCTCATACTTGAGTTATTGCAGTGGTTTGCTGGTGGATCTGTTTGTTTTAAGTCTCCCTATTCCCAATTCAGTCTCCTTTCAGATGTCAAAATGATGTTCTTAAAGTTCATGTAACCATGTTACTCTCCTACTCATTAAACTCCTACTCATAACTCCTTATCACTTCTAGGATCAAATACAAATTCTGTTTGGCATTCAATCTTTCATAAAATAGTCCTCTCCTACCTTTCCAGTCTTTTTATATTTTACTCTCCAACACATACTTTTTGAAACTGTGACACTAGCCTCCTGGTTGTTCTGTGAACAAGACACTCCCATCTTTTGGCTCTGTTCATTTTCTCTGGCTTTCATCCACGCTGAGAATTATTTCCCTCCTCACCTCTATTTACTGGCTTCCTTTGAGCACCAACTAAAATTGTATCTTCTATAGGAAGCCTTTCCTATCCCTGCTTAATTTTGAATGCCATTTCTCTTTTAATTATTTATTATTTATCCTGTATTTAAGTTAGTACATATTTCTTTGCCTTTTATCTTCTCCATTAAAATTGTGAATTCCTTGAGGGCAGAGAGTGCTCTTTACCTCTTTTAAAAAAAAATTCCTACTGCTTAGCACAGTGCCTCGGAACCTAGTAGGTATTTTATAAATATTTATGGATTGATTGAATTTTAGCCTTAATAATAGATTATTGCTTAAAATTTTCTAAGACTTTTGTTCTGGTTTGTTATTTTACTTTGTATTACTTTAAAGTCATCTGCATAATATGTTGAACTTTGGAATGATAAATTAGTGCTTTATAAACCTAACAAGCAAAGGCTGCTTTATTGCAAATGATCATTTGATGATGATAATTATAATTGGTTATAGGATACGTTATCAATAATAGTGATTTTTTTTCCACGCATACTCAGCCTAATGTTGATAGGAATGGAAAAGAGTCAGTGATTAGAATTAAGATTTAGAATCTTGCTTCTGCTTATACTTTTATTAACACTAATGTCTTAAGTAAAAGGTTCTGCCTTCATGAATGGTTTTCACAGATTGGTTTCTTTCTATTAAATGGAGGAAGTGAAGGTAGCCACTTTTCATTTACTGAATTTGGAGTTGATATGCCTTGCTGAATCTTAGAATCAGTGTAGTCAGAACAGGAAGAAACCTTAGAGATAATTTAGTCCAATTTTAATCATTTAAGTTAATCAAAGGATATTGGCAGAGTGGTGGAATGATTCCAGAGCTGGCCTTGGAGCCAAGAAGATTATCCTCTGACATGTACTGATTTTGTGACCTTTGGCAAATTTTTGTTTATTTGTTTGTTTTTTAGGAAACTCTTTAAGACTACAAATTATAGAAAAGGTACTGTTCTGCATTAACTGAAGGAGTTTCCTTATTAGAAATTCCTTATGTTGATAAAATTAGGGATCTAGTCCTTATTCCTTATTGTTTCTCAATAAGGAGTAGACACATATTTTATAGATATAGGAAATAAATTTAAGAGAAGTTAAAAGCTGATTGTTGGTAGTCCTATCTTTGTTGTTGCTGTCCAATCCTTTTAGTTCTGTCTGACTCTTTATGACACTGTTTGGAGTTTTCTCAATAGAGGTACTATACAGATGAGGAAACTGAGGCAAATAGGGTTAGTAACAATACAAGATCACAGAATATACATAGAATTAGAGTTGAGATTTTAAAGATACGATCTACTCTCCTCATTTCATAAAGGAGGAAACAGGCACAGGAGAAAGAAAAGATGCATTATTTAATTGTGATCACAGAAAAAATATAAGTAAACACATAGGAAAAGATATAGAAAAATCTAGGTGACACAGGCAGTAAGTGTCTGAAGCCACTTATGATGAGTCTTCCTGACTTCGTCTCCTTACAAATAAGGAAACAGACTTAGAGATAGAACAAGTCATAGTGGAAAGAATGCTGGTCCCAACTAAAGGCAGAGAATGTGGGTTAGAATTCAGGTTCTTTCCCTTTCATGAATGATTTAGGCATCAGTTAATCTCTCTGGACCTTGGTTTCCATATTTATAAAGTGAGATAGTTGGACTGAGTGACCTTGGAGGTCCCCTCCAGTTTTAAATGGGTGATTTAATTGATTTGCCCAAAGTCACTTCATTGTAAGCCACAGAAGTAGGGATTCCATCTGATGTTTTCAGTTTCCTAATCTGGTCACCTTATTTTCCATTATATTGTATTATACTGTCTTCTAGGTATGAAAGTTTATAATGTAACTGATTTATTTTGCATTTATATTGGCCACTGACTTTCAAAATTCTTTGAAACAGCATATCAGTTGGAATGTGAGCTTTGTCTATAGCTTCTTTCTTTCTCTGAATAGTGTCTAGATTGTAATTGAAACTAGTTTTTTCGTTTTTTGGCAGCAGGAAACACTTCAATCTCTGCCACTAGGTGGAACCATAAATCTCTTTATTTTTTCCCTAGGCCCTTGTTAATATTGTGGAGGTAAAGATGGAGCCCCATGGGGCCAATCATATCTTGACTCTATTTGCTGATGGCTACTCTCATTCCCAGCCAGTCCTTCTGTTGTTTTATTTTTTTCCCCCTCTTCTATTAAAATCCACTCCCAAGGAAGGAGCTGAAAAGCCTGTAGTTCAATAGGCTCATCAAATTTGATGGGTTATTTCTCTATAAGGGGGAATTTGCATTTGGGCTAGTGACAAAGCCTTAAGTCACTGAAGCTAATGCTGGAAATTCAGTTGTCAATAAGTCAGGTGGAGGGAGGAGAAGTATTTGGATGGACAAGGCAGGGGTTGTTCTTGGTGTCCCTAGAATCATACTACATAGGGTAGCCACTTGTTCCATTCATGTATGAAGTTCTGAATCTAAGTATTAAGCCCGAGGTAGAATTTCATAAAGATCTGGGCATCTTTGGCACAGATGCATTTGTCAGAGTTGCTTTGAAATTCCCAAAGAAAGGGAGCTAATTTGAAAGGGATTAAGTTTTCTCATCTGTTGAGTGAGGTGTTTTGACTAGACAATTTTTAAAGTCTCTTCTTGCTCTAAATTTATAATCCAATGAAGATTTTTGAAAATAAATTTTTTGGGGGGAAATTCTCTCATTTTCAATCTCTCTCCCCATTAACATCTCTCCCCATTAATATTTGTATTTCCTAAAAAAATCAAGGAAAAATGGAATTTTTCCATCCTTATTTCTCTAAGGGATACAAGATCACAGAATATTAATGAATTAGAGTTGAGATTTTAAAGATCAATAAGCATTTATTAAGTGTCAGGCAATGTACTATATGCTGAGGGTACAAAGACAAAACCAAAACACTCCCTACCCCCAAGGACCTGTGTTTCTAGTAGGTGCATGTGTATGAAGAGGGAGGGGATGTTGTGGTTGGTTGTTCAGTTGTTTCAGTTTTGTCTGATTTTTCTGATTTTTTTTGGTGTTTTCTTGACAAAGATACTATACTGGTTTGCTATTCCCTTCTCCATCTCATTTTATAGATGAGAAAACTAAGGCAAACAGGGGTAAGTGACTTGTCCAGGATCACATAGCTAGTGTCTGAGGCCAAATTTGAACTCAGCTTTTCCTAATTCCAGATCTGACACTATCCACTATGCCACCTAGCTGCCCTGTTGAAGATATGACATGCATCCAAATAAATAAATATGAAAAAGATTCAAAATAATTTTGAAAAGGGAATTAATATTTGGGATTAGGAAAGGTTTCCTATAGGAACTGAACCTTGAAAAGAACTAGGGATTGCTAGCTAGAGTCAGAGGTGAGGAAAGAGAGCATTCCAAGCATGAGGCACAGCCTGGACAAAGACATGGAGACAGGACTTCCTAGCATTGATTAAAATTTGGGAAATGAAAGCATAATTAGCAGAGTATGTTCAATAAATAGCAAGGATATTTTTAATTGGAGTGAAAGGTTTGTACTATAACATAAAAGGAAATAAAATTTTAAAAATGGGGTCAAATTTCGAGAGGACGTTAAAAGCTAGACAGAAATGTTATGCAGTAGGAAACAGGGTGCTATTGGAAGGGTTTCTGAGTGGGAAATTTTCTGATTTTTAAAATTCCTAGATAGAGATATGACTCGAGAGAAAAGTTGGGAAAATGTTATTGAAAGAATGAAGAAAGAGGGAAATTTCCAATTTTTGAGAGAAAAAACAATTTGAAATTTCCCCCGTTTATTGTGTATATATATGTACATGTATGTGTATAATACATAGTGTGTTTGTTTGAAGGACAGTGGTTAGAAGTGGGATGAGGTCCTTTGGATTTTCTACATTTCTTTGAATGGAGAGCCCACAAAATGAACTCCAATATCCAAAGTTATCCTTTTCCTGAGTTTTTCCCACTTCTTTAAAGACATAAGTTCCTTGCAGGAAGCTCCAGAAACCACAAAAAAATTTTTTTCTGTTCTTTTTTTGTAATTTTTATTCTAAAAAAGAAGGTTGTCTTTTCACATCTGCCAAGTAAGTGGAAGTGTGAATCTAAACAACTGCCACCAGTAAGAAAGCTGAACTCAGGTTTTTGTTTTTGTTGTTGTTGTTGTTTTTGCAAATAATCAGTTATAAGCTGAAGGACAGGATGAATTAATCAGCTATTTTTCCTAATTCTTTTGTTTGTGAATGTTGCTAACCTTAAGGAAGGAAGTGAATACAGACTTTTGGACTTCAGAAATCTACCTCTTTCTTGGTTTATATGCATATTAGTAACACTTCACAGTGACAGAAGATATATTTCCTCTGACCAACCTTTTATACATGCTTATGTAGGTACATACCTCTTCCAATTGAACATTAACTTCTTGAGGGCAGGTATTGCTTTGTTTTTGTCTTTTTATACATAATGCCTGACAAATATCAGGAAATTGATAAGTGCTTGTTGATTGATTGACTCATAGTCTTTCATCTCAGTTTTGACTTTCTCTATGCAAATTTAAGTGTGGAGATGTGATTGGTGTGAATTTATCCAAACAGAATCTGCTCTAAGTCCTTGTCTTATTGGAAATGCTTCCTCCTCCACACACACACACACACACACACACACACACACACACACACACATATATATATGTAATGTATTCTATCATGTGAACTACGAAATATATATATACATATATATATTTCGTAGTTCACATGATAGAATCACTTCCCATAGAGCGTGTTCAACTATATAGAACATTTTATTATTGGCATAGGAATAACAAAAACAGCAAATAATACTTTTAAAAAACCACCACATGACAAAAATTACTACATTTCCTCAGCTTCTCTTAGTCTTAGCCAACCCTCAAATGATGTATAGGACATTCTGAACCAGTTGGTTCTAGGAAGGGAACTCCCATGAATATATATATGTTGTTGTCAGCTTAAACTGTCTGGAGAGAATAAGCAGATTATTAAATCCTCAGTGTGAGCATTTGCCCCTCAGAGATCATCAGCAAATGCTATAACTCAGAAGTTGATTTACTGTTTTATTGATTGCATAGACTTAAAATGATGGAGGAAATGCTAATAATGCCGATTAAATTTAATAGTTTGTTCTGACACATGTGATTCTCTCTCCCTACCCCCATGAGTTGGTTGTTAAAGATTTACCAGCAGCAATCAGGCAAAGGAATGTTGACAATACAAAACAGTTCCCAAATAATGGTCTTACACCATCTACTAGGGCTGGTCTTTGATCAAGAGTCAAGAACTTTGAACCCACGACTCGATTCCTTCCTCCTTAAAGTATGGGGCATGCTTAAGATCTGATACAGACTGACATATCTTTCTTGTTCAGTGTTCTATTGTTGTCGGGGCCTTCTTTGATTCATCACTTTTGGAGCAGAATGAATGAAGACAGTGGCAGACCCAAGCAAGTGCCAACTTACTCTCTGCATTCTGTCCTTTTTTCACTTTGTTCCATTTCCAATGTCACATCTCTTTTCATTTTCTCCAAATCCAAGGATTTTCCAGGGAACCTCTTTCTGTTGCTTCTACCATCATTTCTACTTTTCATTCATTCCTCTTTCATTTCCTCACCAGACAACTGAAGACCTACTGCTGCTCTGTGAAGGATGAGAGGTCAGATTGAATGAGAACTATGTGACCTATCCTGTAATGTCCCACTTATGCCTTTTCTTTTTCTCATTAAGCCTTCCTTCCAACCCTTACTTTCTTCCTTCTCTGAATTCCTATGTTCTCAGAATTTATTATCTTTATGCTTAAGATTTGGTACATATATTATTTGTATTGAGAATCTTGTCTTTATTCTTAAGACTTGGCACATATTATTTTTATTGAGAATCTTGTCTCTTCAACTAGATTATGAGTTGCTGTTAAGCTGAAATTGTATTTTGTTCTTTTTGAAATTCTTCAGCAACTTTTTCAGTGATGGGCACCAATTATGTGCTCAATGAATGCTTTTTGAATAGAATTTGAATGTGCTGATTTAATTTTCATCCACATTTTGAAGGTTAGAGTAGATACAGCCTCAGAATGTGATCTTTTCGAAAGCAGTTATGTTCAAATCTTTTACAATCTTCTTGGGGTGTGTTTACACAATTGGGGTTTTATTGTTTCCTCTTTATCTAGACAAGAACATGGACTACTTATATTCAAAGTCTGCTGAAAGGAACTGCTACTGGCTCAATACATATTCGTTGTCCACTTGCTTGAATAGTTGGTACAGAAAGAGAAAGTCCTTTTTAATAGTAGATTACATTAGCATTCCTGAACATTCATTAAGCATTTACAATTTCCTGGAATAGTGTAAGATAGTTTCCCTTTGGGTCCTATCACTAGTAGATAGCAGATAGTAGAAATTTACTTCCTGTGTTTATATATGCAACAATAAATTTTTGATGAATTATGCTGGAAATTCTTTGTTAGCTTCTAACTGATAGCTGGAAACCCTGTTTTGTTTATTGTTTTAAAGCAAGCAAAAACATAAGTAGGTGTTTTTAAAACTATTTTTAACAACATCCAGAGGGCAAATAATTCCAGAGCTATGTGAGAGAGAATGCTTCCTTTGGAAAACCTCTTAATGAGACCTTCCAGGAAGACCACAGCGTGGCTACAAAATGTGAAAACAGCTGGTTGATCCAGCCAGTTGAGGAAAATAATCAAGTCAAGTCAGGATAAAACTTCATCCAACTAAGTGGGTGGGTAGGATTAAAGCAGCAGGGTACCATGAGAGGAATAAAAGCACTGGATTTGGAATGAAAAGTTGTGGGTTTTAATTCTGGCTGTACCCCTACTTACTCGTTTTGTGATCTTAGTTCAGTTAACTTCCTTGGGACTTGGTTTTATTTATCTGCAAGATGAGGGTAATATTTGTCATATCTAACTTAACTGTTAAAGCCGTAATTGTTAATGTTAAGTTGACAATGTTCAGGACTGATTTGTCAGTGAAGGGAGTTAATATAATTTTAGACTGTATTAAGAGAGGTTCAAGATCCAGGGATAAGGAAATAAGAGTTTCTCTGTTTTCTGAGCTGGTCAGACTGCATTGGAATATTGTAGTGTTGTGGGTGCCACAGATTAATAATTCATGGAGCATCTTCTGGAGGATGGTGGCAAATGACATGGTTAAGCTCATGCTGTGTAGGACTAGGTAATAGGAAAGGTTAAGCTCATGCTGTGTAGGACTAGATAATAGGAAAGGGAATGTTTTGTTTGGAGAAGACTGGTGGAACATGATACTTGTTTTCAAGCATTTGCAGGACTTTCATATGGGGAACAAAGATTAAGGTATGATAGATTCATAGATTTAGAGCTGAAAAGCATTTTGGGAGCTATCAAGTCCAACACTTTAATTTTTGAATTGAGCAAACTAAGGCAAACTAAGGCATTGAGTAATTTGCTCAAGATCACATAGCTAGTGACTAAGGCAGGATTTGAATCCAGTTCTTCTTGTCTCTAAGTCTAATCCTAGTAAAAAAGGTATCCATAGAAGTCAGATCAAGGAGCAAAGAGTAGGAATTTTAAAGATTAAATCTAGGCTTGTGCTCTATTTTGGCCTCATGGCTCAGGTTACAGGCAAGTCCCAGATTTGAGGATTTGCAGAAAATTTGTATTTGGAAAGCTAATGCAAGCTTGACCTTTCTTACTATTCAGTATCAAGCAGAAGTATATCTATAACACATACACACATATACTTTGTGGTGACATCAATAGGCAGAGATCTGACTATGCAGGGGCAAGTTCCCTAACTTGAGGAAACCGAATACAGTGTCAAGATCTGAACGAGAATAAATACTAGGACTGGGATCTTTTTAGGGGGGGAGTCAAACTTTAAAGAGGCTTCTTTGGGATAGACAATCAGCACTACATGTGGGAAGGGCCATTCTTAATTGGATCCAGATGTGGTAAGGAATTTCTCCAGGGATGCTTATCGATACCAGACTCAAGTGAAAAGCTTCCTAAATGGGACCAGAAATTGGGTGAAGGTTTGAGTTGGGACAACTATAACTGGGTGTCAATGTACAGCTGTTGTAATTAGTTGGGAACTTTGTCTTTCAGGACTTTCAGAATGAGTTTGGGCAGTGGAAATTTATAGGCTTTGCATTATTTCTTATATGTTTGTGATCATTAGGACTAGTTAGCCTAAGTGACTCCATATTGGAGTCCTATCACTTAAAACTTCATCATCAAATAGCATATTTTAAAAATCACAGATATTCTCCCTGATTATATAAAAATTCTTCAAATTCTTCCCAATAGTAAGAGCTATCCAAAAATGGAAGAGGTTGCTTTGGGGAGGTTCTTTCTCACTGCTTGACCACTTGTTGAGTAAGTTGTCAGAGGCATTCTTTTCCTGGTATGTTTTGGAATGGATGGCTATTGAGATCTCTTTAAATTTTGAAAATCTGTGATTCTGTGATTAGTTGGAGGGAGGAGAGATATATAAACAGGGCCGCTTAAATATGGCTAAGCAGAAATATTTAGGTATAAGATGACAAGATTACAGTCATATAATAGAGTTATAGAGTGTTAGATTTGGAAAAGACCTTTGGGATTATCTAGGCCCAACTCCCTTATTTTACAAATCAGGAAACTGAGGCCCAGAGTAAGACCGTTGAGTTTGAATGCAGAGGAGGAACAAATATAGGCCAATTTCTCTCTGTCTACCCTCTTTATTTCTTGGTGATTTCATCAGTCAAAAGATTTAAGTATCTTTTTTATAGTTTCTTTTTTTAAGTTGAAGTGTTTATTTATTTTTAATACATGTTGCTTTATGAATCATGTTAGGAGAGAAAAATCAGAGCAAAAGGGTAAAACCATGGGAGAGATTAAAGAAAAAAAACAGAAAAAAAGTGAACAAAGCATGTGTTGATTTACATTTAGTCTCCTTAGGTCTTTTTCAGGATGCATTTGGCATTTTCTGTCCGAAATCTATAGGGATTTCTTCGGATCACTGAACCGCTGAGAAGAACCAAGTTTTTCATAGTTGCTCATTGCACATTCTTGCTTTTATTGTGTACAATGTATTCCTGATTCTGCTTGTTTTGCTCAGCGTCAGTTCTTGGGAATCTTTCCAGGTCTTTCTATAATCAACTTGTTCATCATTTTTTATTGAACAATACTATTCCTTTTACCTTCATATACCACAATTAATTCAGTCATTCCCAAATCGATGGGCATCCACTTCTTTTCCAATTCTTTGCTACTAGCTACAAAGAGCAGCTACAAACATTTTTGCACATGTGGATCCTTTCCCTTCCTTTATGACCCAGTAGTGGCACTGCTGGGTCAAAGGGTATGAATAGTTTAATAGCCCTTTGGGCACAGTCCCAAATTGCTCTCCAGAAAGGCTGGATCCTTTCACAACTCCACTCAACAATGCATTAGTGTACTAGTTTTCTCATATACCCTCCAACATTCCTTATTTCTTTTTCTGTCATCTTAGCCAATCTGAGAGGTGTGAGGTAGTACCTCAGAGTTGTTTTAATGTATATTTCTCTAATCAATAAGCGATTTAGAGTGTTTTCTCATATAACTATAAATGGCTTTAATTTTATCATATGAAAATTGTCTTCATATCCTTTGACTATCAATTGGGGAATGACTTGTATTAAAGATTTAATTATCAACTCTATGCAATGACTTCCAAATTTATATTACTCTCTCTCTATTATTATATTTTATATATAATATTACATATTATATATATTACTCTATTCTCTTCCCTGAACTTCAATCCTGTATCACCAATTTCCTATTGGATATTTCAAACTAAACATCCTGGAGTCATTTTGAATTCAATATCTACAAAACAGCTCATTGTCTTTCTTCCTCAATCCTAGCCCTTTTCCAAATTTCTCTATTTCTGTCAAAAGAACTACTATTCTTCCAGTCTCTTACATTCATAAATTTGATATTATCCTTGGATTTTCTCTTTACTTCATCCCACATATCCAATTAGTTGTCAGATCTTGCCATTTTTGCCTTTTACAACATCTGTTACATCTGACCTCTTCTCTCTATTCTCATATCTGCCACCTACGTTTAGGTCCTCATCCTTTTTCACCTAAATGATTCAGAATGACCTCCAATATCCCTCCCTGCTTTAAGCATCTTCCCACTTCAGACCTCAAGAAATTCACTGAATTTCTTTAATTATACTTTTGTCCATGACAGTTCCCTATTCAATAAACTTGAATAGGGACTAGAATAAAATATAACCTTCTTTGTTTGATTTTTAAAGTCCTTCACAACTTGGTCTTATCCTATTTTCACAGTTCCATTGGGAATTATTACTGCTTCCACATTTTATGATCCCTGTAAGGTAGCTTTTTCTTTGTTCCTTAAGCATCCCCTCTCCCATGCATTTTTCACTCATTATTCCCTAGAATGTGATGCCAATTCATATTTGTCTCATAGAATTGATCTCTTCTTTTAAGGCATACTCAAGAACCACCTTTTTTTTTTAAATTAAAGCTTTTTATTTTCAAAACATATGCATGGCTGATTTTTCAACATTAACCCTTGTAAAACTTTGTGTTCCAATTTTCTTCCACCATTCCCTATACCCTCCCCTAGATGGCAAGTAATCTAATATATGTTAAACATGGCAGAAATATATGTTAAATCTAATATATGAATACATATTTATACAATTATCTTGCTGCACAAGAAAAATAAAATCAAACAGGAAAAATGAGAAAGAAAATAAAATTCAAACAAACAACAACAAAAAGAGTGAAAATGCTATGTTGTGGTCCACACTTAATTCCCACAGTCCTCTCTCTGGGTGTGGATGGCTCTCTTTATCACAAGATCACTGGAATTGTCCTGAATCATGTCATTGTTGAAGAGAGCCATGTCCTTCAGAATTGATTATTGTATAATTTTGTTGTTGCCATATACAATGATCTCCTGGAAGAACCACCTTCTAAGTGAACCTTTTCTTCATCCCCTCAATTGTTAGCGCCTTCCTTCTCCTTAATACATGATTCTTCACTGACTGGCTTCACTTTTTATTTGTACTTATTTATATTTATTCTATGCTTGCACAACCCAGGATTCAAGTCGGAATCATTTAACTCATTATTAAAGAGAAAGATGATTGAGTGCAACAAATCTATGTGAGGAACAGAGTTGGCCTTAAAGCCTGTGAGAGAAGACAACTTTTCTTGCTTCAGCTTTGAAAGAAAACACATGTGGTTGAAGATATTCATTAGAGAGAAACCCAGAGAGAGACAGAAGCAGATTTAGGAAGCAGAAGATATGTGGAGGAATCAGTGACTCCATATGTCCCTGATTTCCACCTTGCTTCCCTAGAGATTTTGGAAAATTTCCCCTTGGGTGAATATTCTCTCTATCTCTGTCTCTATGTTTCTCTGTCTCTCTGCCTCTCTGTCTCTCTCTCCCCTCCCCCACCCAACTCCCCCTCTCTTCCTGAGATATCTTGATCCCATTGGGATTTACTCTATTTTCTGGTACATTCTAATCAATATAATTCCTTTAAGCTTTTTTGCTATTGCTTGGATAAATGTATTTATTTTCTGTTCACTATACACTATTTTTTATGATTTTATGTGCAACTAATATTTGTTGAGAAGGAGCCCACCCTTTGCCTATAAATGAGATAATTTTTCCACTTTAGGAGATAGCAATCACACAAGCAGTTTGAACCTAAAAAATCATTTTTTTCTAGGCTAATATTATCTAGAATGGAGTAGTTAGATGTAATTCTAGTCTGGCACCCCTCTTTCTGAAGAGAGCCAAGTGACCAGCCTTGTGGGGACAATTTCTTGTTCCCTTCCAGTAAGGAACCAAAGTCATCCTTGGAGATGGGTGGATGAAATTGCTAAGATATCTATTCATAGTTCCCCATAAACACATTTAAATAACTCATGGGGTTGGGGCCACTAGGTGGCACAGTAGATAGAGAATCAGCCTTGAAGTCAGGAGGTCCTGAGTTCAAATTTGTTCTCAGACACTTAACTGAGTTCAAATCTGGTCTCAGACACTTAACACTTCCTATCTGTGGGACCCTGGGCAAGTCACTTAATCCAAGTAATGGAGCTTCATAAAAAAAGAAGAGCATACATAAAAATACCTTACACTTATACAGCATGTTTGGATGCCTTGTGTATGCATATTTTTGCTATTAGAATATATGCCCTTTGAGAAGAGTCATTTATTCATTGTATTTGCATCCCTAGTGCAGGGTATATAATAGGTGCTTAATAGATACTTGTTGGCCAATTGTCAAAAATTCTCATTTATAAAGTACAAAGTATTTTTCATTTTACTCATGAGAAATCTGAAAACTAAGAAGTGACTTGCCCAGGAGCCACAAAATCCAGTAAGTGAAAGAGCTAAATTCTGCACATGGGGTTTTCTGATCCTCCAAAATAGTACTTGATTCTTTGCATCACCCTGCTTAGAAGTCAAGGAGCCTATGGAGGTCTATCAGAGCCCCACAGCATTTCCCCCTCTGAGATCATTAGTCAAATGCTTCTTCCTCACACCAGGTTGTGTTGACTCAATGACCTAAGCTCAGGGCTGGGGTTATGGGAAGCTGTTGCTATGGGTTACCTCTATCAGCTGCTGCAGAGAAGGTTTATAATCCTACTATTCAGCTGGTTCTCTTTGTCAACACAGCATGATCACTCCATCCCTGCCCAGCTCACTGGTGAGGATCGATCCCCAAATTGCTCAAGAAAAAAGAATCATTCCCAGAGGCCACAGTGGTTTGGAAGGGATTAGAAGTGGAGCCTATTGTTTACTTTCCTGCTAGGGTGAGCAGATCAAATTCCAGTCAATGAGACTAATATCCTGGACCTTTTGCTGAGGCACTCAAAAATGCCACCGTGAGTAATGTCCTGTTTCTTTCTTAGTCTGTCAGTCAGATCAACAGGGTCTTAGGCAGTATTTGACATTCCCAAAGGAAAGTGGATTCCCAAAAGAACAATCATTTATTATGCATCAACTATGTGCTAGTTGCTATGTTAAGGGTTGGAGATATAAAGAAAGGCAAGAAACCAGTGCCTTCAAGGAGCTCATGCTCTGATGGGAGAGAGAAAACATGCATTAAAAGAACTGTGTGTTAACAAGATAGAGACAGGATAAAATTTAGACAAGTCTTGAGGGAAAGGCACTAGGATGAAAGGAAATCAGGAAAGGCTTCTTGTAGAAGGTAAGATTTTAGTTGGGCCTTGAAGGATGCTAGAGAAATCAGGAGATGAAGATAATAGAGATGACTTGGAGCATCTTGTTATTTTGCACTTACACCTTGTATGAGAAAGGGATTTCAGACAGCACTCAAATGATGAGTGATCAGAATTTATGACTCCCAGGACAGGGTTTTACAATTCAAATAAAGTTAGAAAGGATCGTAAAGATTATTTAGTATAGGGATTCTTTTTTTCCAAGATATTTTTTAGAGTTTATTCATCCAGGATAGAACACCTGATTTTTGAGTATAGCATGATATAATTGTTTTAGTAGCAATTCCAAAATCTTCATGTTTACTTTAATCATACAGCTCTCTGTTTCAGAGCTAAAACTATAGAGAAAGAGAATAAATGTTTTTCAATTTACATTATAATCTAGGAAGTTGTAGATATTGCTCTTTTTAATTTTTTAATTAAAAAAAATTTTTTTTTGTATTTTTTGTCCTTGGTATTTTATTGTCTAAGGTACTTTTCCCCCATAATTATAACTTTTTATGACAGAACCCATGCCTGGGTAATTTTTTTACAACATTATCCCTTGCACTCACTTCTGTTCTGACTTTTCCCCTCCCTTCCTCTATTCCCTCCCCCAGATGGCAAGCAGTCCTTAGTATAGGGATTCTTAATCACTCTCTGTGTCTCTGCCTCTCTCTCTCTCTATCCCTCTCTGTGTGAGTGTGTGTTGAAGTCTATCTACCCCTTCTCAGAATAAAGTTCCTAAATGAATAAAATAAGCATAGGAAACCAACTGTATTGAAATAAAGAGTTAATTCCTTTCCTCCCCACATTTGAGGTCATGGATTTCTTGAAGTCTAATCACAGATTCCAGATTAAGGACTCCTAATCCAAAGCAATTCCTTATTTAGTTGATAGGGTCCAGAGAAAGGAAATAACTTTAATAAGTGGATATAGGAAGTTAAGGAGCAGAACCAGGATTTCAATTTAGATTCTCTGCTTTCACTGTCAAGGCTTTTTTCATAGCTCTCTGTTTTACCCAGGGGGCAAATTCTGGTTTAAAATTTGTATTCTGTGACTCTGTTCTATTTCCATTTCAAAGAGAAACTGTCAGATGCTACATTTTAGATGTACCATTGCAGGGGGTAAAAAGTCAAAGCTTCCTTTCCCAGAAGTGAGAGCTCAGTCCTAAATAATGCAACCACCCAAGGGGACTTCCCAAAGTTTCTAACTTTGAGTCTATAGGGGAGTAAGTCTGCAAAAATGTTTCTTTTAAACCACATTTCTTTTAGAGAAGCAAAATAGAGCATAGGAAGACTCCACAGGACAGGTAGGAATTTTTCTTACTGGGATTTGAGAGGCTGCTTACAAGTTTGGGGTTTCTGAAGCTTAAAAATCTCTCTCTTCAGGGTACAATAACACATCCATGGATGCAGAGTGCCATAATGAATGGAGTATTCAATAGTATTCTATTTTTCTAAATATATTCCAAATACAAAGATTATTTTTAACATTTATTTTTGTAAGATTTTGTGTTCCAGATTTTTCACTCTTTTTCTCCCTTTCTCCTCTCCCCAAGACAGCAAGGAATCTGATATAGGTTATACGTGTAAAATACTTTTAAACATATGAAAGAAGTATTGGCCTTGGAATCAGGAACACTTTCCTTCAGATTTTGCCTTACCTGTTATTTTGGAACCCTGGTCAATTTAATTAATAAAAGTTTTCTCATCTATAAAAAGGGGATAATAATAGTGAATATTAACTAAATAATATTAAATGAAATAAAAATAAATGAGGATAATAATAGGGATAATAATCATAGGATTGTTGTGGGGAGCAATTGAGATATTGTACATAAAATGCTATACAAACCTTAGTGGGTTATATAAATGTGAGTTGCTTTTGTATAACAACCCTATGAAATAGGTACTAATAGAGAGATGGGTATATGTATATGTTTGTGTGTGTGTGTGTGTGTGTGTGTGTGTGTGTGTGGTCAAATGATTTATGGCCATATGAAAAGATTCCATATGTGTTATTTTTGTGTGATTTAAAGCAAATGTATGATTTTAGACCTTAACATTTAATGTAACTAACAAATCAACCTAGGAACTTAAAGTCATGTTAATTTGATAACAATCCAGTTGATAGAATATCAGACAGAAGATTAGTATCTTTATCTTTGTTAAAACAATTTATTTCTCTAGTCTTCAGTTTTCTCACTTGTAAAATGAGTAAAATGTAAAAGGTACCCTTTTTATCTTTAAGATCCATTCTAACTTGAATTCTATGATCTTATGGTAGACTTTCCAAGGAAGATAGGTTCTGGCTACCAATATGAAGAAAGACAGAAGAATACCAACATTTGTATAAGATAATATCATCTTAAACTGGGGAGAAAAGAAGACTTAGAGGGGACTTCATATTGATCTATAATTGTTTGAATTGATCCCTGGGGAAGAGGGATTGGAATTGTTTCCTTGTTCCTATAAAGGACTATGGGTATAGAAAAGGATATTTTTGCTCAATATAAGAAAAAACTTCTCAGTTCCAATTGTCCAAAAGTAGTATGGGCTGTTTTGATCAAATATTATGCTCCCTATCAATAGAAATCTTCTGATGAAGACTAGATTACTTGTCTGGAACTTTGTGGATGACATTGCTTTGGAGTTGGATAAATGACTTCTGAGTTCTTATCTAATCCTGTGATTCTGTGAAATGATTATAGATGTGGGCTTTACAGTACCAAAAGCTCAGTTATGTATAACATTTTAAAGTTTGCAAAGTTCATTCTGTGTTCTTTCATTTAAGCCTTGCAAACCAGCAGCAGGTTCTTGCTGTCATTATCTCCATTTTATAGATAAGAACACTGAAAACCAGAGTTTCAGTAACTTACTTGTAGCCAAAGAATTAGTAAATATCAAGGATAGGATTTGAAGCTTAGTTTTCCTGATTACAAGAACAGCACTCTACTATATCACATTGCTTTCTCTGGACTATAAAGAAAACAGAGCTATAGTTTCTGATAACTTTGGAAAACAAAGAGCTGGTATTTTGTTGGGAAATAAGATGAGGGAGGGCAATACTTAATTTAAAAAGTGTTCCTGGTCTTTGTTCTAGGAGGTTATTCAGCATTGTCAGAGAGTATTTCTGCATAGCTCTTTTTCAGGGTCCAAACTTATCTTTGGGGTTAAATATTTAACAGTTTCTTAGAAAGCATTTTAGCTATCCTTGAGTTCCAGGCCAGGTATGGAGGGAGGTAAAATGTTAATAGTCAATTCTACTGGACTTGATCATCTACCACGAAGAGGGGAATAGAACTTATATAAAGCTAGAATCTGTGGTCTCTGCTGATTAGTCTGTCTCCTACTTACTGGTTAAAAAAAACAAAACAAAACAAACAAAAAAAAACCTGCTGATTTGTCTGTCTCCTACTTACACTTACTGATAAAAACATAATCCTTTACTAAAACCTACTCAAGGGAAATGTTTAAGGCTTTTTCCTTTTCTTCTTATTGCATTGATTTCTGTGTTTCTCTGCATTTAAATCCTTTTAAAGTATCAAACTATTTTCTCTATTTCTCTATCATTTCTATTTCTTAATCATTGATAATAATAGTTGATATTTATTTAGCACTTTGTAGACTGCAAACTTTTTTTCCATACATTATCTCATTGGATTCTTGATAATAACAGACCCATTAACTATATGGTATGATATTTTTACTCTCACTATCACAAAGTAATGTGCCTTGCTCAAGGTCGCACAGTGATTGGGCAGCGTTAGGATTGGAACTCAAGTCTGCTCTCTAAGTCCAGTACTCCATTCATCACAATGCCTATGAAGTAATCCTAGGATTATTTCCAAACTGATCTCTCCAACAGCTGTTTGCCAAACAATCCAGATGTTGCCTCATCACTTGCTTTTACTCCCTTTTCCAACTTTCCCTTGTAGTGGGGAAAAATGTAAAATGTGATCTGACACTGGGATTCCAGTGTAGAAGGGAGAAGCTATAAGGAGGGCCCAGATTCAAATCACAAAATGGAACCCAAGAATCTTCAAGGAAAAACATAGACCAGACAAGTGAGTCTCTAGTGCTTAGAGTTACCACTCCAAATTCTAGCAATTAATTGCATTTAATTCAATAAATACATATCAAAAGTCTATTATGTCCAAGGTACCATCCTCTTGTTGAAAGTCTAGAGAAGGAAAAGACCAAGTTTCTGCCCTCAAATACTTAATCATCTGAGAAGAGAAATTTTATAAATAGGAAAGAGTTTGAGCTTGGTGGAACGGGAAGAACTCAAGTTAAGAATTATTGGATTATAGACCTAGAGTTGGAAGGAAGGAAAGAGGCCATTTCCTTGAGAGAAAAGTGAAATATGGAGATCTTGAATATTTGACACTGAATTTGAACTTAGTTCTTTTTGACTCTAATACTACTGTCCTTTCTACTAAATCACATAGCCTCTCAAATCAAGAAAACTAGATTCAGGTCTCTGCTTGACTAGCTACAAGTCCTAGTTTATCTATGAAATACATAATATCCAGACTATGTCACAGGCAGCTAGGTGGCACAATGGATAAAGGAGCTGGGCCTGGAGTTTTAGAAAAACCTGAGTTCAAATCCCTGTCTCTCATACTTATTAGCTGTGTGACCCTGGGCAAGCCACTTATCTCTGTTTGCCTAGGTTTCTTCATCTGTAAAATGAGCTGGAGAAGCTCATTTATCATTATCATTATCATTATCTTTGACAAGAATACCCCAAATAGTCACTAAGTCAATCAGACATGATTGAAATAACTAAACAACCGCAAATTACCTCACAAGGTAAAGTAATATAGAAAAGTGAGCAGCTATCTTTGTGGAATACAGAAGAGAAGGGGGAAAAGAATAATATTTTCTTCTAATTGCTTGTTACATGTTACAAGTTACAAGTTACAATCATGTAACAAGATTGTATTTTGTTTTCCCAACAACTATAGAGGCTTCTTATAATTTTAATTCCTCCGTAGTTCTCAGGCAAAGATTAGAGACTCAGTAGACTGACTCTACAATGCAAAGACTGTTATTCCCCAGAAAGTTATTTTTTTTTAATTTTTATTTTTTTACTTTTGGACACATGAATTTAATGAGGATGAAGAAATTTCATTAAGAAAAAGAGTTGTTCAGAAAGAACTTTAATTTGTTTAACTATTCTCTCAGACTGATTAGCTGATAACCCTTTGAGAATTTTCAAGCAAAAGAAAACCAGAGGGGGCTTTCTGATCAGGTTTGGCTTGAACTAGATGAAATCTTTTTCAACTCTGAGAGTATAATTCTGGGATGAGTAATACATATTTACATGCATAGTATTTTAAAATTTACAAAATTATCCTTTGTCTTATCTTGTCAGTCTTATCTTATGACTTGTGAGAACTGAAGTGAAGGCCATTTCTGCTTCTTCCATTTGAGCCAGTTTAAGGTTAAGCAGAAGACCAGATGCCGTGCTCTTTACTTCCTCATGGATGTATGGATCTTATCTCAGAAACATGGCTGAAGAGACCCTGCTGAGTCGCCTGGGGGGAAAGGCCACCCCACTGCAGGTGGAAATTGTTAACCTAGTACCCGCTTTTTATCAGTTTCCGGGGAACAACTCCTTAGAACTCGAGAAGGTCTTTTGGAGGCTCTTACCCTCGCTCCGTTGGTTCCTCCTTCCCTTGACTCTGCTCACCACTGTCACACTGGCCTTGAGCCCCCTTCTCTTGGTCACTATCCTGCGGAAGAAGAAATTCCGCAGCGAGCCCCGTTACTTGCTCTTTGCTAACGTCCTCTTCTCGGATCTGACCTATATTCTGTTCCATGGGCTGGTTTCAACAAGTAACCTCACGGGTTGGAGCCTCGGGCGCGTTTTCTGCGGCATCCTCACTGACGTGATATTTATCTCCTATACAAGCACCATCTTGTCATTCACCGTCATGGTGGCGGACACCTACCTTGCCGTCATGCTACCCCTTCGCTATCTCTCCCTCATGTCTGCGGCCACCGCCAGGAAAGCGGTGGCGGGGATCTGGGTGGTGGCCTGCTTCTTCCCCACCTTCCTGGTTTGGTTCAGCAAACAGCGGGATTCTCGGTTGACAAATGACCACTCGCTGTGCATCCTGCAGCTGACCCTGAATTCCCACGCGGACGCCAATCATCTGATCACGGTCGCTCACGTTTTCATCTTCGGTGCTCTCTTTGTCTGTGCGGCTTTGATATCCTACTGCTACATCAAGATCTACCGCGCGGCCCGGACATCGGGCCTTTGTATCAACCGTTATTCGAGGGCCAAAGGAACGTTGCTGATTCATACGATGTTAATTGTCCTGTATATCAGTCCCGTGGTGCTTTTTGCCATGGATCTTATGCTGTCTAAGAAGCATCGCATTGGAAACAACGTCCGGTTATGGCTGATGGCCATTAACAGTGAAATACTGATGCTACTTCCTCGAGCCCTGCTGCCTTACTTGTACGGACTGAGATATCGGCAGCTTCTCCAGACTCTCAGAGGCTTAGTCTCCAGGAGAAGAACCAGTGATATTCAAACAATTTCCCTTGGGTAGTGCAGCAAGGAAACTCATCAGTCACGTTAAATGGCTCCGAGGATTAATTTCTCTAGGCATCTGAATTATTTTTTCTATTATAGTGGAATGTGTTTTTTTTTTTTTTTTTTTCCTATAAAAATCTAGTCAACAAACATTCATGGAGTGCCTACTCTGGGGTCTGTGCTGCTAACTGCATCCTCGGTCTCTGGAGACCAAATAGGAAATAAAATGGTTTCCCAAAAGAGCCCTTGATTATTAATATATAAAACAAAATAAAAGAAGGAAGTGCCAAGTACTACTTTCAACCTTTTCTTACTTTAATTCCCGGACCGTGTGCGTTTCTGTTTTAATTTATTCACTTTTCTCATTGGTGAATAAAATGTCTGAGTTGGGGAGGAATCAAGGAGTTGAAATGTAATGCTGACTTGATGGCGGGACCAAAGGTCTATAAAATAGTTCAGCTACAACTTTGTTTAGTTCTTATCTCCCTGTCCTTAACTTTATTACAAATGACCCATAAACTGGGACTTTCTTTATAGAGTGTTACTGTTAAATGTCTAAGCTCCAGAAAAAGCATTTGTCAGACAGTTTTATTTATTACCTGATTATAAAGTATAATTACTCTGGGTCATCTACCAGCCTGTGGAAATAGCTTTGTTATTTAAAGTCTTATTTTCTACATGGTGTTGGCTTTGTTAATGTTTTAATCATTTCATGTCTAAATTCAAGAGTGAATTGATCATATAGCTAATATCTCTCCTGCCTGTCCTTCTGCTGTATAAGGCAGAAACGCAATGTCAAAGCTAGAAAAACCTGTCAAGCACTGAAACAAGTGGAATCAAAGGGAATTTTGTGTCTATCCTTTAGTGAACTGAAGTGCTTATTTTTATAATTTCCCATGTCTCTGCTGTCTTTATTGAGATTGTAAGGTTCCAAGAACCAAAGATTAAATCCTTTTGCTTTAGCTTCCTGTGGTATGGCTCAATCCTATTTTTTTCTTTTCTTTCCCATAGTCCAGTCAAACCATCCCCCTCACTGCCTCTAAATATGTCCTAATCTAACCTAACCTAACCTAGTGGGTGCTAGGTTAACAATTTCCACCTAGAGTGGGTTAGACTTCCCACCACCACCCCCCTCCCCCTTCCTGTGAGACTCAGCATGTTTTCTTCAGCATGTTTCTGGGATAAGATTTGTACATCCAATAAGAATTTAAGGACTTTGCTCAGTGATGTCCCTCCAGAATACCCCTTCATATTTGCTCCATCTATCCAAATTCTACCTACCCATGAGTGTCAGCTCATATTGTACCTCCATCATGAATCCTTCCTAGACTATCTCAATCTATATTGAACTGTTATAATACTTCTAGTCCACATTACTTACCTAATCTTAAATTTTTTCATATTATTAAAATTATTTTATATCTCATCAATCAGATTGTAAATACCTTCAGGGAATGTGCCATGCCCTTTTCTTTTTTGTATCCACTATTTTATCCTCCTTCCCACCTTTACTCCTTCTCCCCTCTCCTTCCCCAGTCTGCCAAAACATACATCTTATAAGTATATATATACACACATATATGTATATATGGTATAGTATAAACATATATACATATGTATATGTAAGTATAAGTATATATATATACACACATACACACACATATATATAGCACAGTACTAGTACCATTGTGTGTGTGTATACACACACACACACACACACACACACACACAATGCAGGATTAAGCACATAGTTTCTTTCAATAAACATCTGAGTTGAAATGAATTATAATGAATTACTTTATCATCTGTACACAAACCCTGGAAACACAGTGAAAGACATTTTTTAAAAAAAAAAACCTTTTTATTGATGTTCTTTTCTTCCTTGTTTACATTATTGTCATCCTTCCCCCAAACTCCTTCTTGTTACAAAATAAATGTAGTCAAGCAACACTAATCCAATAACATATCGATCATATCTGAAGACATAAAGGCCTTACTCCACACTCCTGTGTCAATTCATTCATAAGTTTCTCTGAATTCTTCATACTTATTTTTAAAAGCAAAATAAAGTCTATTCGATACAGATATCTTACAATTAGATATTCTTTAAATGGTGGTCACCCACTTTGTTTCTAGTTCTTCACCATTAAGAAAAAGTGTTCCTATAAATATTTTTGTCTGCACTACCATCTCCCTTTTATGTTTAATTATTCACTAGTTTCAGTGATTGTTTCAGTCACATCCTCAAGTTTCAATTATATATAACTGCAGGCATATTTGAACAGAAGAACAAGTCACAGGTAGATAAAAAGAGAGACATATTTATAGAAACCCAGACCTAGAAGGATAATACAACATTCTTTCCTCCTTCCTCTCTAATCCTAGCCAGGTTAGCTTACTAACTTTGGCATGGTCCCTCTCTTAATTCAGTTTTCTCTTCTCTAAAATGATGACTGGGCTAGATCTTACTCTTTTTTTGTGTGTCTTACCTTTTTTATTGTTGTCAGTCTAGTGAAATTAATAAATCCCTGTTCAGGATAATATTTTTAAATTCATAAAATAAAACATATAGGTTTACAAAATAAGCCAAATATACTGAAATATAATTACCAAAAAAATTTTTTAAAGTTACCCAAAAAGGTTAAGAACCCCTAGACCAGATGGTCTCTGAAGCTCTAGTTTTAAATCTATGTTCCAGTAGAACTGTATATAATCATTTATCATCTCTCTAAACTCTTAGTCATCTGGTATAGGTCAGTAGAATGTAAGGTACTGGGGACATAGGTTGTCTTATTTTTATATTTTTATTTCCATTGTCTTGACAACAGCCTTGTACATAATTCGGGTCTTTAACTGAAGTGGAACAAGTTAACACTAACTCTTCCACTCTATATGACAACAACCTTGTACATAATGCAGGTCTTTAACTGAAGTGGAATGATTTAACACTAACTTCTTCCACTGGAGAAAACATACAGTGAAAGGAAACTCAGGTATTCCTGTAATACCTAGACCTGGAGCTCCTTCCACTGCCCACCTTCTTATCCCATAAATAGGTTATATATATGTATACCATTTCTGGCTCCACAAAAGAACAGTGTTTTAGAGCTGGAACAAACCTTAGAAACCATTTTGTCCAACCCTATGGCTTTCCAGAGGCACAGAGTAACTTGTCTCAAGATCACATAGCAAGTGGCAGAATGATGTTTTTTTT
This sequence comes from Sarcophilus harrisii, assembly GCF_902635505.1. Lineage (NCBI taxonomy): Eukaryota > Metazoa > Chordata > Mammalia > Dasyuromorphia > Dasyuridae > Sarcophilus > Sarcophilus harrisii. The sequence continues at coordinate 315,047,813 of NC_045428.1, forward strand.
TTTAAATTTTTATTGATATTCTTTTCTTCTTTGTTTACATTATTGTCATCCTTCCCCCAAACCCTTTCTTGTTACAAAATAAATGTAGTCAAGCAATACTAATCTAAAAACATATAGATCATATCTGAAGACACAAAAGGCTTTATTCCACACTCCTGTGTCAATTCATTCAAGTCTTCACAAGTTTCTCTTAATTCTTCATACTTATTTTAAAAAGCAAAATAAAATCCATTAAATACAGATATCTTAACACTTAGATATTCTTCAAATGGTGGGGCCAGATTTTCTGGCCCCAGATTCAGAGTTCTTTCCACTATGCCAATTGCATCTACTGATCATGGCCCATTTTCAGAATGCCCAAGTCTTTTTCTCTTAGAGCTGCGTCAATATGACCTTGCATTCTGTGTGTTTCCTTCATTTAACATCAAAGCTGATGACCTTTATAGCACCATATACATAAGAGTCCTTGTGAGCAGGGACTATATTTTGCCTTTCTTTGTATTTCCAGTGCTTAACACAGTGCCTAGCACTTAAATGCTTGTTGAGTGTTTAACAGTACCAGTATACAGTGTTACCCCCTCCCCGCCACACTTCACCATATCTGATACTGAAGAATACTATTTCAAAATCAGAAAGGACTTTAAAGATCATTTAAGTCAGCTTTCTCTTTCTACAGGGCCTTGACTTACCAAGCTCTTTAGTGTTTATATAGCTCTTTAGTGGCAGTCCCAGAACTAAAACCCAGATCTTCTGACCCTTAGTTCAATATTCTTTCTCCATTAAGTAGTCAATGCAAACACCTGGTCTGAGCCAAAAGACTGCTGTGGCATTGCAACTCAAACTGGGGGGAGGTGAGCAAAGGACACAAAGGGTCCTTGTTGGACTTTGTCCATTTATGTGTATGGGGCGGGTCAAGAAGCTCTCAAGATAACACAGCTGACGTCCTCAAATTAGGATACTTCCAAGCACACAGGAGTCTAAGACTCTTGGTGATCTCTCTGTAGCGCAGTCCATAGAGGTAAGGAGACAGAGCGTTGGGCAGGACCACCAGGATGTTACAGATGGTCAGTGACAACCAGATCCCGGTCTGGAGGCTGATGTGGTGACTACGGTAAAGCAGTGTTTCGACTACATGGGCCAAAAGTGGGCAAAAGTATAAGAACAGTACTGTGTAATGCATCAGAAATGTGACGCTGGCCCGGGAGGCTATACCCTTCCAAATGCCCAGCTGGCGGGTTTTCATATAGAGGCTGAAGTAGCAGAAAGTAATTAGGAAGAGGCAGAGGAAGAGGGAGGTAACCGACAGGACATAGCAGAGTCTGACAGCATTGTCTCCGTGCAGGGTCATGACCAGAATGACCGGGAGGGAGCAGATTTCCTCGTTGCAGATTGTTGGCTCTTGTGTGGCCCACAGGATGAAGAAGACTGTGGCGGGGAAAAGGCCAGCAAAGACCCAAATGGATAAGATAAGCTTCTTGGTTCGGAGCAAAGTCATGATGGAGACATAGCGCAGCGGCCACAGGATGGCCAGGTATGTGTCCAGCACCATGGCCACAGCGGTGAGCAGCCCGCCGCAGTAGGCCTGTGAGATCAGAAACAGGAGGAGGACGCAGGCAGTCCTAGGCAGTCGAAAATCAGCCACATTCAAGATGGTGGAGAGTGTGTAGAAGAGGAGGTAGAGCAGGTTATACAGCATGGCACTGCTCAGGATGAGGTATCGCGGCTCCTGGCGGGCCTGGAAGTTGGAGAAGATGGCAAACAAGATGAAGGGGATGACTGCGACAGCCACCAGAAGGCAGACGATGGGCGAGATGAGGAAGAGCTTCATTTCGGAAAATTGCATGGGGGCACCCCAGTCACGCAGCTCAGGTGAAGAGCTCGTGTTCCAGGGCAGCGTGGCGTTGGCGTCAGGTTCCCTGCTGAAGACCAGGGTGGTGCTCAGCAGGAAGACTGAGAAGCACACGGTGATGTTCATCTCTCCGATGATCCTGGAGAGGCTGGAGAGAAGAAACCAGCACTTTGGTTGGGAGTTGCTAAGGATGCTCACAAATACTGGGATGGCCTGGGTCAGGAGGGGCTACGACCTGGGGCAGACCCAGACAGGCTGGATCCAAACTGCAGGAGGATCCTGGCAGATAGTGCCACAGGCACAGCATTAAAGACAAGCAGTCAGTTAGAAAAAGGACATATAATAATAATAATAATAATAATATTAGCAATGAAACTGACATTTCTGATACTTCAAAATTTGAGAAGCACTTTATGAGCATGATCTTGTTTAAGTCTCACTACATCCCTATAAAATTAGTTACTACAGATTTTTTTTAAATGAGGAAACAGCTCAGAGAGATTAAGTGATTTTTCTGGTGGTCACAAAGCTAGTAAATGCCAGAAGCAGGATCTGAAGTCAGGGTCTTCCAGACTCAGGGTCCATTACTATTTTTGCAAATTGATGACCTTGAGTTCATTAAATAAGGCTACCCATGGGCATTCTACGGCTCTAAGACAGGGTGAGATAGGGAGTAAAGTCAGAGCCAGCAGGGTCTGGTTTCAAAAGAGCCAAAACAAAGCAAGAGGGAGCCCACAAGAAGCAAGGTCTTGTGAGCTGGTCCACCCTAGCAATCCAGCTAGTTTAGAACTGGGATCTGCAACCAAATCATTTCCAATGGAGCAGTAATGAACTGAATCAGCTACGCCCAGAGAAAGAATTCTGGGAGATGACTAAAAACCATTACATTGAATTCCCAATCCCTATATTTATGCCCACCTGCATTTCTGATTTCCTTCACAAGCTAATTGTACAATATTTCAGAGTCTGATTCTTTTTGTACAGCAAAATAACGGTTTGGTCATGTATACTTATTGTGTATCTAATTTATATTTTAATATATTTAACATCTACTGGTCATCCTGCCATGTGGGGGAGGGGGTAGGGGGTAAGAGGTGAAAAATTGGAACAAGAGGTTTGGCAGTTGTCAATGCTGTAAAGTTACCCATGCATATAACCTGTAAATAAAAGGCTATTAAATAAAAAAAATAAAATAAAATAAAAATAGAACTGGGATCTGGGATCTGGACCTGGCTGCCCAGATTTTATTCCCCCTGAAGAATATGGATGGGTAAGGATAGACAAGCATGAGATGAGGAGGCTTACCTTTCAGGTCCTTGGGTAGACGCAGCAATGGCTTAAGGCAGAGATAAGGCTAATCTGACTTGACATGGCAGTGTTGAATTAGAGGAAACAACCTGACCCTTTATCAGACTGGTGTTCCTGGTAGAAAATTCAAGGGTGATCAAATATCAAAGCAATATGCATCAAGTCCAAGAGATCCTTTCCCCAGCAAAAGACAGGATTCTTCCCTCCTAAGGAATAACTTATGACAGAAAGCACTAATCCTCCCTGAGTCTGTACAAAGAACTGGTGTCCTCTGATCACTCTCTGCTCAGGGAGTATATTCAGTTATTTATTCCTGATAATAAATCCCAGGGCCTGTACCCATTGCCCAAGCACAACAAGGCAGCAGATGGAATATTGACTTGATTAAATAGAGAGAGATAAAAAAAGATGTTCTGGTAAAGTAAAGCCATAAATGAGATCAGCTGACCAGTCAGCAATTATATGTCGGTGCCAAATTTATCAATCAGACAAAATCAATTAAAATAATATTCTCCCCCCCCCAAAAAAAACCCAACCCAACAACAGCAACAACACAACTTCTATAAGTAGTGTGTCACAAGGCAGTTTGATATAATAGATGGAAGTCTGGCTTCCTTGTTTGAATGATATAGATTCAGCTATTGCCTCTGCCATCCTGATTATATGATTTTGGGTAAGTCACTTAATTTTTCAGCCTGAGGCAGTTTTCTAAGTTAATTATTTGTATCTGTGGAGGGGGATGCCACACCAGAAATTTCCCACACCAATTAAATAATAGACTGGGATGAATTCTTTCCATGGCCTCCCTTTATTCCCTTATGCACCAATTTGTGGTTAATGAAAATAGTAATAATGACTTGCATTGATTTTTCTTAAAATGTTTTATTGACATATTTTGTTTTTACATTACCTTCATTTCTGATGATACTCCTTTCTGATTCCTTTTGTTTAATGAGTCATCCCTTGGAAGAAAGAGAAAAAAAGAAACTAGTTCATCAAAATCAACCAACACATCCACCAAGTCTAGTGGTATATGCAGTGTTCCACACCCATAGTACTCTGCCTACACAAAGGAGGGAGGTGAGGTTTTTTTCTTTTCTCAGGGATGGGGGAGGAGTCAGTACTTTACATATTTTCAAAGCATTTTCATATTCATTATATCATTTGACTCTCTTACTCCTTTGAGGTAGTCAGGGAAAGTATTTCTATCTCCACTAGGGAAATGACTCTGAGGTCAAAGGAGTTGCCTAAAGAGTAAAGATTAGAATTTAGATCTATTGATTCTCAGTTCAGAACTTTTTGTGGAGGAAGTCTTAAAATTATATATCTACTTGTGCAACCTAAGATGGAGATTACTTTGTGGTCATCTACTCATCTTGTTCTCAAAGCTCAACATCTTTTTTCCTTAAAAAATAATCTGCTGCATGGTCATGTAACTATACAAACTGGGCTCATTGTGAATTGATGTTATTTATGGTTGCTGAATCCTTATTGCTTGATGGTAATTTTTTCATTCTTCTATGATTAATTTTCCATCACAATTTGCACACTGTTGATTATAAACTTCTCTTTCTTCAAACCTTTCAAACCGCTTCTTCCCCACCCCTTCTTAACAGAGATCTTTGTCTCCTACTTTAACTGAGAAAAGAAAGGCTATTTGTTGAGAATTTTCATTTCCCCCATGTCCCATCCTAAAGTCTCTTTTTATTTTTTATCCCCTTTCAATTCATAACATGATTTTCAATCTTAATATTTGACTGAAATTGCTCTGTTCAAAGTTACCTATGATCTCTGAATTGCTAAGTCTAATAATATCCTTTTGTCAGTTTTACTTGCCCTCTCCACAGCTTTTAACATTATCAGTAATCCCCTCCATTTGGCTCCTCTCTTCTCTTTAGGATTCTATGATACTTTGACTCCCTTTCTGTTTTTTTCCCCTTCAATCTCATTTACTATATCACCATCACCTTCCTATGTATTTAGTGTGGCATGGGCATCCCCCAAAGTTCTGACCTATGTCCTCTTCTCTTCTTTACATTTTCCTTATTTGTGATTTTATCAGAACCTATAAATTTAATTATCCCTATGCATATTTCTAACTATGTATATATATGAATATATGGACATACACATATGTATATGTATATATATATACATACATACATATGTACATATCTATCTCCAGCCATAATCTCTGTCCTGACTTCTAATTCTATTTTACTAACTACCCATTAAACACCTCCACCTGGACATCTTTTATGCATTTCAAACTCAACATGTTTAAAATAGAATTTATATACATACTTCCCTGTTTCTAGTTAGGGCATTACTAGCCTTCCAGTCACTTAGGCTCACAGCCTTGCAATTACCCTCAGTTCTTCCCTCTCTCTCACCCCATATTCAATCAATAAGTCAATAAACATTGCTGATCTGACCTTTCCAGCATCTCTCCACTTCATTCTTTTCTCTCTCCTCATACAGCTTCTGTGCTAGTTCAAGTTCCCACCTTCTCTTGCTTGAAATATTGCAATAGCCTCCTCTTTGGTCTCTTTGCTTTCGATTTCTTCCCTAGCTAATTCACTCTTTACACAGCTGCCAAACTGATATTCCTAAAACAAATATATAACCATGTAACTCTTCCCTGCTCCATTAAAAAATCCTCAATAGCTTCTATTGCCTCTAGGATAAAATCAAAGCTCTTTAGCTTGGCATTTAAAAGCCTTTACAATCTGTGTCATTTTTCTTTTCAATTTCATTTCATACCATTCCCCTTGTATTTCTAGCTACACTTGTTTTATTTGTATACAATCTTTTTAATGTAATCAAAATTATTCATTTTATAGCTAACACTATTCTCTATCTCCTATTTATTCACAAATTGTTTGCTTATCCATAAGTCTTCTTGTAATCTCTCTCTTTATATCGAGGTCATGTGTCCATTTTGACCTTATCTTAGTAAATGATTTAAGTTATTAGATTATGTCCAACTTCTGCCAGGTTGTGATCTTGTTTTCCCAACAATTTCTACCAAAGAGTGAATGGTGGGGGAGGGGAAGAGGAAAGGAAAGAAAAAATAAAAAGAAAGTTACATGATAATTTTATTGTATATTCAAAAGCAGTAGCAAGAGTTGTACCTCATAGTTATAGTACATAATAGATGTACAACCATATTTTAAAAATTCTACTGTTATGGAAATGCTTATTTTATTTCATAAATTAAAAATAAAGTAAATAAAATTATTCCCCTTCCCTCACTCTGTTCCACTGAAATTGGCAAGTTCATATCATTCTATTGCTTAACAATGTATTTTTGACTATATTATTTGCCAGATCTGGGATGGCCTTGTCTCCTTTAAGAATACTTAGCTTCTTTCAAAACACAATTGAGGTGCTTGCTACCTATTACTGTGGTATTACCATTTACTTCTTGAAAATGCTTTACACTGGATACTAATGCATTGTTGGTAGAGTTGTGAAACAATCCAAACATTCTGCAGAGCAATATGGAAGTATGACCAAAGGTCTGTAAAACCATGCATACCTTTTGATCTGTGAGTGCCCCTACTAGCTCAGTATCCCAAAGAAATCATAAATGAGGGAAAAAGACCCCCATGTGCAAAAATGTTTGTAGCAGCTCTTTTTTGGCAGCAAAGACTTGGAACATGAGTGGATGCCCAACAATTGGAAAATGGCTGAAAATGTTATGGTATACAAAGTAATAGAATGTTATTGTTTTATAAAAAAATGATGAACTGAAGATTTACATGAACTGATGTTAAGTGAAGCAAGCAGAACCAGGAAATCACTGTACATATCAACAAGACTGGTGATGATCAACTATGATAGATATGTTTCTTCTCAGCAATTCAGTGATCCAGGGCAATTCCAATAAACTTTGAATGGAAAGCAACATCCACATACAGAGAAAGAACTATGGAGACTGGGTGGATCAACACATGCTATTTTCACCTTTTTTTTCCCCTCATAGTTTTTCTTTTTGTTCCGATTTTTCTCTCCCAACATGACTCATATGGAAATATGTAAAAATTGAATGTACATATATAACCTTAAAATAAAAGAAGGAAAGGAAGAAAGAAAATGCTTCATATTGTTTGAATTTACTTACTTATGGACACGATTTTTCCTTTAGTATATATGCTTTTTGGCAATCACAGAAAGACTCAGTAGGAGTTACAGACCACGTTTTGTATGAGTGGTTTGCTTTCTGGAACTGGGAAGAAGTTGTTATGGGAGAAAAATCTTATCTCTGAGTTTATGTATTAGGGAACTGCTGCAACTATATATTCACCACAGTGTAGAAATTATGGGACTAAAAACCTGGATTTATTATTATGCTAAAAAATAGACTCAGGTCTCAGAAAATATCTGAAGCCTTATTAGAATTCTGACAAAGTTTCTTATAAGTATAATTATATCACAGTGACAGAGAAATAATTTATTTACATATTGCAATTTTGTGCATTTCTTTTAGGCTATATAAATTAAAGAGAAAGGTCCATAATTCCATACTTTCTTCAATTGTCATAAAAGTTGAACAAACTTAGTTAAATAGAATTATAGTCTTATATAGCTGCTAAGGAAACAAATGTTGTCAAACAAACCATAGGTAAACTAAGTCAGGTTATAGATCAAACTACATTTAGAGGATTCACAAATAGGCTGATGGAGGAGGAGGATTTACATGCCACCAAGAAGTTAGGGACAGTTGAGATTTATTTCTCTGATTTCTTAAAAGAGAAATGTTCAAGGTTCTTACAGAATTTTCACATTTCATGAGACAGGGTCAGGTAAAGTTAATATTAAGGTAGAATTTTAGTTAACCAAAATTTTCAGGAGCAATGGCCCTGGATTCCAAATAAGAAAAGGAGATTTTAAAAATCCCCATAAAAGGTAAAAGGAAATTTATTCCATCTACCTCATATAGGAATGAGGGGTCCACATGTATGTGGGTATGTGATTAGGGAAGATCTTGGCAGTTACCTGAAGATCCTTTCTGAGTGTCAGGTTGGTGTGATATAAGCATTTCTAACAAAAGAATTGAAAATGTATTAATTAGACCTCTTGCCATATTGGTCCAGGATATTCTCACAAAAAAGCAATGATGCTTCTGTCACTGGCCTATCTCACACTAAGAAAGAAGTTGTAGCAGTACATGATTGCCCTTGGAATCTGGTAGCAGCTGAGAGTGGTGGAAGCACAGTGTAATGAAAGAAATAAAAGGTACTCTTGTTTGTAATTCAGTCATGTCCACTTCTTGGGTACCCCATTTGGGTTTTTATTGGTGAATATACTGGAGCAGTTTGCCATTTCTTTCTCCAGCTCATTTTACAGTTGAGGAAACTGAGGCAAACAGGGTTAGGTGACTTGCCCAGAGTCACACAGCTAGTAAATATCTGAAAGTGAACTTGAACTCAGGTCTTCCTGACTTTAACTTTAAGCCTGCCACTCTACCCACTGTGTCATCTAGCTGTCCTTAAAGGGGATAATCTAGGACTACACTGAGAGCTTTGAAGGAGAAGGTTAAATAATAAACATAGCCAGTTGTTGTGATACAGGACTAGGAAAGTCAAACACACATACAGCCTGCAAAACTCTGGAATCAGATTAAAATATAATCTGGAAATGTTTAACAAAATAAAGACACAAACCAACATAGATAATGGTGATTTGTGATTTTCTGAGTCCATGTGTAGCCTGCAGAAATCTGTTTCTATTTCAGTTTGACATTTGAGAATGATTCTATTTAATTTGTTATTTACTTTGCTATTCTGTCCTTATTAAAGCGTTTTGGCAGCTAGGTAGAGTGTTAGATCTGAAGTCAGGCTGAGTTTGAATCCCACCCCAGACACTTAATAGCTGTTGACCATGGATAACTCATTTAACCCTGATTTGCCTTCTTTTCCTCATCTGTAAAATGAACTAGAGAAGAAAATGGCAAATAAATCTAATATCTTTACCAAGAAAATCCCAAATGAGGTCACAAAGGGCCAGACATAACTGAAAAATGACTGAGCAATAATAATGACAAAATTTCAGAATGCTACTCTCAGGGATTTGTTTCTTTTTGAATCTGATAATAATACCATAGAGGATAAAGAGCTAGCTATGAAGTTAGGAAAGCCTGGATTACAACCCTGCCTCTGACACATACTGGCTGTCACTGGTGTGATTGAGTAGGACACTTAACCCACTACTAGACTACTAGTACAATATCCTAGGACTATAAATCACATAATGGTTTGCTAATCTGGGCTGGTAAATGAAGTTTCCATACTAGGAGTTCCTTATACCTATTTCCAGACCAAAAAAATTGACACACTAACCCCAAACCCCCAAACCAACCCCAAATCCTCACCTTCAACTTAAAATATTGAGGGATTCTGGAGTCAAACAAGCTCTGTGTTACAATTCTATTAGCTTTACTTGGCTGTCAAGTCATATTGAGGGATTCTGGAGTCAAACAAGCTCTGTGTTACAATTCTATTAGCTTTACTTGGCTGTCAAGTCATATTGCTCATTCAGATGTAGTTTGAAGTTCATCAGAATCCTTAGGAGATCAGTCTCTGGACAGAAAGGTAAACTGAGGACAATGCACCTCCCAGATTATCTGAGTAGTGGTTTATTGACATAATAATAGCTAACATTTACAAAGACCTTTTGGGTTTGCAGACATTTTTACAAATTTTAATTTATATTATTCTCACAACAATCTTGGGAAGAAGGTGATGTTATTATCCCCCATTTTTATTGTTGAAAAAAAAGAGTCAGATCAAAAATAAGTGTGTGATCACACAGCTAGCAGGTGTCTGAGAGTGGCTTTAAGCTGAATAGTTCCTGACGCCTACTCTAGTGCTACCCATTGTACCTCTTAACTGTCTTACCATCCGTGACATAATAGAAAGATAAACACCAAGATAGATGTCTATGTTTTCCCTAGGATGAACAAATAAAGGAAAAGCAGACAAACTGGTTATTCAAGGACTGTGACAAAGATTCTTGGGAATCAGGACAGCTGTGCTCTAGTCAAAACTCTGCCTTTAACTCATTGTGGGTCTTTGGACAGATTATTTAATCTTATTGAGTCTCAAAGGACACTCACTTTTCTGCTTCATATCAAAGACCATCCATGTCTTTTCTTCCTATACATTTCTTATATGTCCTTCCATAAATCTTCCTAAAAGGATCTATATAACAGACTAACGCTCTTTCTTTAGGTTTTTTATTAATTCATCAATACTAGTGCAACATAGACTACCCTTGTCATCACAGATAGTAATCAGGTTTTTTTTTTTGGGGGGGGGGTTTTGCCTTCCCCCTAGGATTCTCCAGTACCCTTATGAAGAATTGGGGCGGGGTATGTAGGCTCTCTGTCAGTGCCTCCAACCCTTGCTGATGATATTCCTCTTAACTGTAGTGGCTGGTAGCTTGTACCCTAGTTCCTTTAGCCACCAATAGAGTGCTTTTCACACAGAAATATTTGCTTTCGAAGTTATAATCACAAATGTAATCTCCCCACAAACAGGAAATCTCCCATCTTTATACATCTCTTTGTATTACAAATCTCTGGGGAGGGGAAGGGATTAGGTTCATAGTTTAGCTTGGTTCCCAGAGAGCACAGTCCCAGTTCCAAATCTAGAATCCTCCTCAGACTTTAGTTCCAAATTCTCTGATGCTCAGAGGCTTTCTTGCTGGGCAGGGTGGCTGAAGCATCTTTCCTGGAGTCCAGGTTCCAAGGTCATCATAGCTCAGACTCTGTGATCCCATGGGGTTTATTTTGGACACCTAGAAATTGAGAAAGACAAATATACAGAACAAAGATAAATACCCTCAGGCCCATTTCTTGGAGCAAATGGGTAAAAAAGGATAATAGAGGAAGTCCCTGGGGAACTGTAGTATGTTATGAGGGTTCAATTTATGGTGCCCACACTGATAAAAGTACCTTAGAGCAGAAAGAGTGGTGGCAAAAAAAATCTACATTCAGAGAAAGAACTGATAAATAGAAGTATATACAGAATAAATTTAAATACACATACTTATATATATTTACACCTACATGTGTCTAATGGTTGGATTGGGGAGGGTAGAAAAAAGAAATTTACATTAATATTTTGTTGTATATCTGAAAGGAATAGCAAATTATGCTTAATATATTTACAGTTTTACCTAAATCATCTTTTTTGTTGTATTATGTTATATAAATGCTTCTTTTATTCTATAAATATATAGTAATGTAAAAAAAGATAAAAGGGGGCTAAAAAGAAAGTGTTGGGGAACAAAAGAACTACTGACTCAGTCTGCCAGTTTTAAATATGCAGGCAACCAATCAAAGGAGGCTTCCATTGCCCACATGGACTGAAGAAGACTTTGTGTTAGACAACCTGGACATGTGTGGGAATACATTCCTGTTAACCAAACTGGGTATGCTCAGACAAATCTGGGTTACACGAATGCTACGTCTGGGCTAATATATCTTACTACCTCTACATGATTGACCTATTTCCTTTCTTGATCATATATCACTTGAATGATACCTTACTGACAATTCTTACATCCAAGTCATCATTGATAATATTCTGAAAACTATTTATAGCTACCAAGTGTCTCTCCAAAGTCATTAGGGTCATGTTGATTCGAGGAAAGATTCCAATCTTTGATTCCCAACTCCCCTAGCTAATGTAAATTACCCTTTGACTCACAAATCCTGGTCCCTTTGAATTCCAACAGAAGGTCCGGACCTATCCCAGCCCCACCCGGATCTGAGCCAACTTTGGGGCTACACTCCAAAGCCCCTCGAGCTAAGTCTCTGACTTAAAAGGACCACACTGGGAACCCCTCTTTGCAGAGATTCCAAACATGGTCGCCATGTGAGAACCCTCTGTCCACTGGACCCTCTGTCCAGTGCCCTCCTTATCTCTACCTTCACCTATCTCCTACTTCTAAACTCAATAATAAACCTCTTTTATTAATCTAGCTCTCTGGGCCAATAAATGCTTTTATTGGGAATCCTGCCGCTTCTAGACCTATACCGCCGTATCCTTGTGCCGAATCTAAGGGGGTTGCAGGGGAACTCTGTTTGATTCCCTGTACCCCAAACCTGCCACTAGACCTTAACTAAACCCTAATTTCATTTAGGTACCCCAAATGTAGACCTCAACATGTGGTCTACACCTCAACATTCGGTTCCTAACCTCAACAATGTGAAGTTTTGATTCTTCTGAGACCATAAGTTTCCATGATTCATAGCTAGATAATTGCTAGGGGAATACTAACATTAAAATATGGAATTTGATAACAATAACATTTCTAATTTCCCAAATATGATTTAACATGTTCACTTTCTGTTATTCAATTTCTATATGTTGTTTTCTGAGGGAACATATCCACATGAAGCTAATGAAATAAAAACATCTCAATAAATCCTAACTTCTCTCTTGTTACTTAGATCCAAATTTCTTTCTTAGACTTCAGAGTTGACTCTCCTTATAGATCCATGAGTTTTTCATCTTTTTTTGGGGGGGGAGGGTTTGTTCATAAGATTTTCCTACATTTTAATCTATAGAAATAATTTCCCTACATTTTAATATTTAGAAATAATCTAGTCTAACCCCTTACTTTTATAGATGAGGAAACTGAGGCAGAGAGAAGATAAGTAATTTGCTCAATCATATAGCTGATAAGTATCTGAGGATCAATTTGAATTTAAGTCTTCTTGCGCCAGATTCATTCCTCTATCCAACGCATCACTGAGTTGTTTTTATAGTTAGACTCATAATAGCTTATATTCTTATAGTGCCTTAAGGTTTACAAAGGAATAAGACAATAACTCTGGGTGGCATAAATATTATTATTCTCATTTTATAGTGGGAGAAATTGAGACACAGAGAGATAAATTACATTCTAGGATCATAAAATTATTAAATGTTGGAGTCAGGAGTAAATCCATGTCTCTTGATTCTATAGTATTCTATATTAGTATATATATTATATATAGTATTCTATAGTATATAACTATATCACAAACTATATTACATGACCTTTGAGAGATATAAGTAATAATTTTGGCTTCTGAGTAAGAGGCACAAAATATCTCTGAGACAAGTAGCATGAAACCTGCCCTCAAGTCATCCTTGCAATTCATTATTTAAAGATATTAAAAGAATGAAAACTAATTCAATTGAGCAAGAGGGGAGAATTCATTACTGCAAAGGTTTCTTTTACAATGAATGAGTTGAGTTAAATTTTGCACCCTCTCAATCAGTGCCTAGGAAAACCTCAGGTTGCCTCAGCCTAGTTATATATCTTTCTTTGAGTAGTTTCTTTAAATTAATTAATTAATTAGTTGATTCACATTGATTGAGTTATACTATGTGCCCAGGCAGTCCCATACTAGGGGATACATACCTATTTTTAAAGACCTTATGGTCTGGTTGAGGTGACAAATATAATCAAAGTTAATCGAAGGAAAGTTAAGTGCCTAAAATATAAAGTACTTACTACAAACTGTGTTAGGAATTTTGAGAAGGACTTGCTCATCATAGGATTATGTAGTCAAGGAAGTTTCCTTGGGAGAGTTAGGATTTGAGTTGGATCATGAAAGATGGATAGAATTTAGTTTAGAGGAGGTTGGGAGGGAAAGCATTGCAGAGAAGGGAAATGTCATAGTATGACTACCGTAATAGACTTCTCTGTCTGGAAATTAAGGGAACACAATTGTAGGGTCTAATAGACGAGGAAGAATCAAGTTAGCTGAGCCTTAGGCAAACATTTCCACCCCACCCCCCTGGAAAAGAGAGCAAATTCTGACTCACAGCTCTTTATATGGTAACTAAATATTTCTGTCTTAGTCAGAAATTCGTGGATTGTTGGTTGAGTGGGAGGAAGTCAGTGTAATATTACAGATTCAAAGACTGCTACAGTATTGTTAGCTTTTAAAATCCCAGCCTCACACTTATTATATACATAGTTTGTCACAGGCATTGTGCTGGATGTTGGGGATAAAAAGATGAAAAATGAGACAATCCCTATCTGTTCAATAAATCTATACTCTAATGGGAAAGAGGTGGAATGAGGTGCTATGGTCTTCACAAATAGGTATGATATAAGGTAGAATGTGTTAGGGCAAAGAAAGCCAGTGATGATGTTAATAAAAATTTTTAAAAATTAATTTCATTGTTGCCTTTTATTTTTACACTACTCTCATTTTCCTTAATTTCTCTTCCCCTCCCCACTTTTCTTATCCATATTGGACCTTTCCTGGTTGCAGTATGGAAGAAATTAGATTTTGATCAATACTACATATTTAACACCAAGATAAGCTCCAAAAGTATATGTGATTTGGATATAAAAGATAATGTCATAAATGAATTGTAGAAATATGGGGGGTGGGTGGAGAAATTCCCTATCAAACCTATGAAGAGAAGAAAAGATCATGACCTCGATAAGGGATACAGAAGACCACAGAAAATGAAATGGATAATTTTTGTTATATAAAATTAAAAAGGTTTTGCACAAATAAATCCAAAAAAGCTAAGATCAAGAGGGAAATAATTATCAGGAGAAAAATCTTTGCATCAAGCTTTTGTGATAAAAGTCATTTCTAATATGTATAAGATATATGTATAATATATTAACATATATTATTTATAAAAATAAAGAACATGTTCTAAATACATTAATAGACAGTTCTCAAAGGAAGAAACCCAGACTATCTAGGGTCATATGCTCCAAATCACTAATTGTAATGTTCTGGTTAGCTTTCGGGAGATCTCGGAACCAGCCTTGGTTTCAGCAGAATAATCAGGGAAAAAGAATAGTCAGGGATAAAGTCCAAGGTCTTTATTGTCTCCTTCAGTCTTCCAGTCTGCTTCAACAGTCTCAGCCAATCAGCCAGTCAGTAATCTGTACATCTCAATGTAATGTCCTGCTTTCTAGTGTCCCCAAGTTGGGGTGACAAAATATACTGTTGCTTTCTAGAACCCCCACACCAGAGTGGATTAAAATATAGTGTCCAGACTAGCTCTCTGGAGGATCTCAGGACCAGCCTGAGTCCTTGGTCTTAGTGGAGAAGTGATGAAGTCAGGAGAGCCACCATGAGGCTGGTCAAGTTTTCTTTTCTGTGGCTGAGTTTGTCCCCAGTTTATATGCTCTATTACAATTAAATCAATTCATCATACTGAGTATAAGCCAATCATTATATCACTAGGGAACCATTATTGTAAGATTAAATCAATCATATTGAACTAGAGAACTATTAGTCACCATGCTAAACTAGATAACCATTGTTTTATCAATTCCACTGAGTTAACACCTTGTAAGAATCCTTGTCTCAAGTATATTTCTCCAGAGTTCTAGCCCATTACAACTAATAATTAGAAAAAAATGTAATTTAAAACAATTTTGAGGTTTTACCTTATACTCATGAGGGAATTTATTTTGTTTGACTATTTATATTCATTCATTTCAAGGAACAAATATTGTTATTGGAATGTTTTTCTTTCTTTCTTTTTTTTTTTATTTAATAGCCTTTTATTTACAGGATATATACATGGGTAACTTTATAGCATTAACAATTGCCAAACCTCTTGTTCCTCTTTCTTTCTTTTTAATGGAATGAAGGGTGCTAGGGAGAAAATATAGATTTCTGTTAATTTTTTTTTAAAGCATGGTGCAGTGGATAGAGAGCAAAGCCAACCAAATCTGACAGTTTATGCTGTCAGAATCTATATGCTGTCTAAATCCATAGTTTCTGACTTTCTACTGATAGGAGGAAGGTATGTTTTTATTTTATCAGTTCTCCAAGATTAAAATTGTTCATTATGATTTATTATACTTCAACTGCTTTTTAGAGTTGTTATAATTTAAATTATTGAGGTCATTGTGTATATTGTTCTTTTAGAGATAATTTTGTGCTATGATGGCTACCTACTTCACGGGATTATTCTGGAGAAAGTGCTCTGTAAACCAGTAAAGCTATAAATTATTATTATTATCATGGTTGGTAAGATCCCAGGGTCCATTCATCTTCCTTATGGTCAAGGCTGCTGAGATCCCATGGAGGGGATTATTAAAAGCAAACATCATAGGTTTATTGAGAATTTTGATGCAGTATAGTTTTATGGGTGTCATCTTGGATGGCTTGTTGGCTTTAAAACTGATTTTCCTTTCCACCTGCTTCTTCCCCTAATCACCATGACGTATTTATTTATCTCTAAATCTACAATGAATAGTATGGGTAAATTAAAACAAAGTTAGGGATGGATCAACTGAAAAAGCTGATTAAGACACTGACTATGTCTTCAAAGATCCGGGTGAAAATAAGTCACTTTTAGGCCACCATCCACTTGGTTTGTAGAATAGGATCATAAGATCATAGAGTTAGAGATGGAAGGAAATTGATATACAAAAAGGTTAAGTTATCCAAGATCATACAGATGGGAAGTAGCAGGTTCTCATGACTCTGGAATTCTTTCCACCATGCTTTGCCACTTCTGGATATTTGAAAACAATCAGATTTTCTCCTAAACTGAGAGGAAAGAATGTTGGACTTAGAGGGCCTTGGTTCAAGACTTAGTTCTGTTACTTAAAATCTGCATGACTTTAAGGAAATATCAATTTCTTTATCAAATTGAGATCATAATCCTAGACCTCTCTCTATTTAGCAGTTGTTGTGAAAGTCAGATGGAGTAATCTAAAGGACTTGTAAAGTATATATAAACATAACCTATTGTTTGTATTATGCATTTTTAGTATTTTTCTAGATATTTGTTGTTTCATACGCCCACAGGTCTAACTTTTTTCATAGGCAGAGGAGGCAGTTGCTTACATAATGTAATAGAAATGGTGTCAACCTCTGATAGAGTTGTAAAGTCATAGAATGACAGAGCTAGAAAATACATTTTTGGGGGTAGGAGAGGGAGAATTGGGACGGGGAACCCAGGTCACTCAATTCCTATACTAATTCTTTTTCCACTCTGTCAACAATGTATTCCTCCTCCTTCTGTGACCCTCTTGAACATAGACATCTCAGAAGTCCCTTGATACAGAATGATCTTGGAGATGGTAAATTATATTTTCATATTACCTAACCATGACCTCACCCACGTCTGTTACAGCAGATGCTAGGCCCGTTAGCACATATGTCAAGAGGATTCTATATTCTGAGTCTAAGTGGAGAGACTCAGCTTTATAATAACAGAGTAGAAAGTCTTTCTCCTTTGGGACTCTGTTTTAAGTGCATATACTGCAATGAATATGTACATATGCCACTTTCTCCCGCTTGTTCTCATTTCTCCTTGGTCAATTAAGATTTTAAAAAACCTTACATTCATTTTCTCATTTGATCCTCTTCACTAATTTGTGTGATCTAGCACCTGAGTGTTCCTCATTATTTTTCCAAGTTAGGAAACTGAGGCTCAGAGAGGTTATATATCTTCTCTGTGGTAATGTAATAAACAACTCCAGTCTGGATCTCTTGACTTTCAAGTTCAGAAGTCTTTCAACTACTATGAAAGGAAAGCCAAATTTAGATTAAAAATGCTCTGATATTTAAGAATAGTGGTCTAAGGCACCAGAGTTTCCATCAAAGATAAAAAATAAATCATTCATAGGGTCAAGTAATCCAGATTAGCGGATTGTGATGTTACAGGTAGTCCAAGATGAAATAGAAATATAATCTAAGGTCTGAGGGATCAAAATAGTGGTCAGCACTGTAATTGTCCAAGATTTTGTATTAAGTAACTCCAGGATTAAGTTGGTGTTGGTATTTTTTCTCTCAGGATTCCTAGATCTTCTTCATCCTGCCTACAACTAGGATCTATACTACTCCCTTTGCCTCTTTCTGTGTCAGACTTTCAGTCCACTCATTGATTAAGAATTTACTATGTAGTTGGCACTGTGCTAATTGCTGGGAATACATATACAAGTAGAAAGACTATTCCTGCCCTCGAGGAACTTACATTTTAATGGGGAAAGATAACATATACAAAAAGGAAGGTGAAAAAAAGAACTGAAAATACCAATAGGTATGGTAGAAGAAGACTGAAGTACAAATTGGAAAGCAATGAAAGAGGGCTGGCTGAGAGTCCTTCTTAAAGGGAGATTCTCAGAAGAGTTGCCCAGTCAGAAGGAGAAACCTGGGGTAAAGAGTACATCCATATTACTGTTCTACAAGAAATGATGAGCAGGCTGATTTCAGAAAAGTCTGGGAAGACTTGCATGAACTGAAGTGAGCAGAATCAAGAGAACTTTGTACACAGTAATAGCAAGATATGGAATGATCAACTGTGATGGACTTGATCCTTCAACAATAAAGTGATTCAAGATAATTCCAATAGACATGTCATCCTCATCTAGAGAGAGAACTATGGAGATTGAACATGGATCAAAACACAGTGTTTTCACCTTTTTTGTTGTTGGTTGTTTGCTTGATTTTTTTTCTTTTTTGTGTTTTTTTCTTTTGATCTGATTTTTCTTGTTCAGCATGACGAATATGGAAATTTGTTTAGAAAAATTGTCCATGTTTAATCTATATCTACTTGCTGTCTAGGGGAAGGGGAAAGGGAGGAGAGGAGAAAAATTTGGAGCACAAGGTTTTGCAAGGGTGAAAATTGAAAACTATCTTTGTGTGTACTTGAAAAAATATAATACTATTTAAAAAAGAAGAATACTTCCAATGTATGGATAGCAATGAGATTTCAGGGTGAAGAGCTGGGTCATAGTGAAGGAAGTCAGGAATGTAACTTGAAGAGGAAAGATTTCCCAGAATCTATCACCTACCTGTGTCTGCTGAATATAATACACCTTTTTTTTTTTGCTTATGCTCAGCTTAACCACAGAAAAACAATTTGCATGATCCCATTTCAAATACTTTGTTTTTCAGATTCAGGCCTTATCTAAGCCATAAGATCATTGAACTTAAAGCTGGAAAACACATTCCAGATCCTTTAGTCCAAACTCCTCTTAGGCTCGGAGATTTGAAGTAACTATCCCAAAGTAGAAAGTAGAACAATCTAGATTTGAATTCAGGTCCTTTCTGCTTTCTATAATACCACTTATCTAGCTTTTCTAACACTGGCCATTTATGGGTCTTCATATTCTCCCCATTCTCTCTTTTAGCTCTGCATTCTGTCCCTAGTCATTGCACTCTAGATCACTAGTTTTGCAGTTTACCATCTTTTCTTTCCCTCTTCTTCTCTTCCAACCAAATTCCTAAGCCTAATCTTTCCTGTCCCTCTAACACTGACTTTTCAGTTTTTTGCTCCAGATCTGATCTTTTCTCTTGATGGGATAGCTCTGGACTCTGCCCATTGTGGCTCAGGTTTGTAACCCAGACTTGGTTGTTGTTTAGTTGTTTCAGTTGTGTCTGATTCTTTGTGATCCCATTTGGGGTTTTCTTAGTAGGGATATTGAAATTTGCCATTTCCTTTTCTAGCTCATCTTAAAGATGGGGAAACTGGGATAAACATGGTTAAATTATTTGCCCAGAATCCCATAGCTAGCTAGTGTCTGAGGCTAGATTGAACTCAAGATGAGTTTTCCTAACTTCAGTCACAGTACTTTATCTATTGTACCATCTTGCTGCCCTAAATATGACCTCTGTTAACTGTCAAATGACAAAAATCTTTACATTGCAGTACTAATGACTCCAGACCATGGAGGAGGAGGACATTTTCCTTTTACTGTCCGGCTCTCCTACTTCCCCACATTGCTGACAAGCAGAATATGTTCTGTCGTTCTATGATTCTTTTTACAACGTGTGGAACAAATTTTTTTTTTAAAAGCTACTCTTCAACTGATTGTCCTGTTTATATGATGACAGATAATTGATTGAACTTACTTTGCTCCTCCCTAGCACTGCCAAAACTGACTGAATTTTAAATTGAAGTGACTGAATTGAGTAGTTGGTTTGTCATTGTTTAGACAAAGCCTTAGGGATCTATGCCTGCCCCTTGGGAAGTAAAAGATTTATAAAATGAAGGGAAAAAACCTTAACCATCTGATCCCCCAGTCTTCTTTTTCTTCCTGTTCCAAAGCCTTCTCTCCCATTTTCTACCTGTAACTATTTTCTTTCCTGCTCCAATGTTCAATTATAAGTATCCAGGCTATTTTTATCATCAATATTGTAAGCTTATACAAGTTTTATGTACAAAAGAATATAAGAAAAACAATTACTAAAATATAATTACAAACAATTGCATGTTTTTTTAAACTTTTATCATTTTCTGATTGTTAACCCTGAAACAAAAAGTATGTGACTTTAACATGGTAATAAACAAATTGTTCTATCTCCAGGATTCCTTAAAAATGCTTTTTAAAAAATTGTATTTAATTTGGCTTTGTTATTTCTTTCCGTATTTACTTGGCTATGGTCAGGCTACCTCTTCTTCCTTTTGTTCTGTATTATTTCTTATAAGCCTTCCCAGATTGCTAGTCTATGTTCATTATTCCTTATGTTGCAATAACATTTCATTACATTCATATAACAAAGTTTACTTATTCCCATCGAGTACACCCTTTTTGGGGGTATTTCCCCCATCAATAGAGGTAGAGTCTCAGTATTGATGCCAGTGGGTAACATATTTTTAAATTCATTGTAAAATTTCACATTGCTTTCCAAACTCTGATAGGCGCACCTATTTTAATACAAATATACCTACATTTAATTTTTTTATTTTTTATTATCTTTGTCAATTTGATAGTAGAATTTTCATTTCTCTATTATTAGAGATTTCATTGGCAATACATATTTCTTCTTTTTTAGAACTGCCTTTCATAGCCTTTGACTGCTAATCTTTTGAACCTTGAACTTGTATCAGCTCCTTATAGACAATGGATGTCAAATTTTTATCAGAATCTGTCTTCTGGTTCTGTTGGTTTCCAGAAGAGTACAATATGTGACACTGCTACTAACACGTCTCCTTTCTTTCTTCTTGCCCCTCCCCTCCTGTTCTCCATTAACCCTTCCTGTCAACATGAGAACAAAATGGACTATGGTGATTTATATATCCTATTCTTGAAGATGCAGTTCAGCTCTTCTGTTGATGCTCTGCCCAACAGCATCTGTTATTGCAGCTGGCTTTGATGTAATATTAATGATCTTCCTTAGATCCATTTGTGTTTCTCTTTTTTCTTCTCTGGGTCTGTTTCAGCTTAAGGCTCCTGTTCCCTTTCAGCATTTAATCCAGGGGCTCTTCTCTAATCCTTCTGCCACCTTCCTTTTTGAAGTCCTCAACTCAATTACAAGAAGGTTTAGCCTCACACAAAGCCCTGCCAGTTGTCTGGAAATTGTCTTTTCTGCTTCACTGTTTGTTTTCCTTCTGACTTGAATTAGTCTATACTGGTTGACCTTCTATTTGATGAGTTATATATAGACTGCAGATAACAACATCTGTTACCACTGCAATATTATTGAAACCCTTTACTTAAAAAAAATTATTCTAAACATAGTAACCATCAATAAAAACAAACCTTACTTCTTATAAACAAATAGTTGTCTAGATTTATGATCTCATCCTCTTGGGTATATTCTCCAACCATGTGGTTCACATTCCATCCATGTTCTCTCATCCTCTTCCATTCTTGTCTATCTTTTCCCATAAATCCTCCATGGGAGGTCCACCTAATTTGTTGGAGGCCATCCTTGAGTTCTCTTGATGTGGTCTGGAGACAAGTAGAGTGGGAGGACTGTCTATGGATTATCTCCTTTTTGCCATATGACTATAATGATCACTATCTTTTTCAGTCATATATCCCACTAAGCAGAGGATCTAAACCTAATCCATGAAATAATTCATTTAAAAAATCTTTTGGTAACTTTCAATATAACTTGTTTCCCTTTTAATCTGGTACATTTTATTTTATATATTTAAAACTATTATTCTGAGAAATAATCGGCACATTTCACTAGAGTACCAAAAGGGGTCCATAACACACAAAAAAGTTAAGAATTCCTCCTTTAATACCATCCTTTATTCCGGCTTTCTTCCATAATCCTTGGCTGGTAATGTGTTGCAGCCTATTCATTTGTAGTAAGAATAAGAATTATTTGAATGAATAATACTTGGACATAGAATTTTTAATAGCTTTTTATTGACAGAACATATGCATGGGTAATTTTTCAACATTGTCCCTTGCACCCACTTCTGTTCCAACTTTTCCCTTCTCTCCCTCCACCCTTTCCCCTAGATGGCAGGCAGTCTCATACATGTTAAACATGCTAAAGTATATCTTAGATATAATATATGTGTGCAGATCCATACAGTTCTCTTGTTGCACGAGAAAAATTGGATTCAGAAGGTAAAAATAACCCGGGAAGAAAAACAAAAACGCAAGCAGTTTACATTCATTTCCCAGTGTTCTTTCTTTGGGTGTAGCTGCTTCTGTCCATCATTGATCAATTGAAACTGAGTTAAGATCTTCTCTTTGTCAAAGAAATCCACTTCCATCAGAATACATCCTCATATAGTATCGTTGTTGAAGTATATGATGATCTCCTGGTTCTGCTCATTTCACTCAGCATCAGCTCATGTAAGTCTCTCCAGGCCTCCCTGTATTCATCCTGCTGGTCATTTCTTACAGAACAATAATATTCCATAATATTCATATACCACAATTTGCCCAACCATTCTTCAATTGATGGGCATCTACTGAGTTCCCCATTTCTGGACACTACAAAGAGGCCGCTACAAACATTTTGGCACATACAGGTTCCTTTCCCTTCTTTAATATCTCTTTGGGGTATAAGCCCAGCAGTAGCACTGCTGGATCAAAGGGTATGCAGTCTGATAACTTTTTGAGCATAGTTTCAGATTGTTCTCCAGAATGGTTGGATTCGTTCACAGTTCCACCAACAATGCATCAGTATTCCAGTTTTCCCACATCCCCTCCAACATTCCTCATTATCTTTTCCTGTCATCTTAGCCAATCTGACAGGTGTGTAGTGGTATCTCAGAGTTGTCTTAATTTGCATTTCTCTGATCAATAATGATTTGGAACACCCTTTCATATGAGTAGAAATAATTTCAATTTCGTCATCTGAAAATTGTTCACATCCTTAGACCATTTATCAATTGGAGAATGGCTTGATTTCTTATAAATCAGAGTCAATTCTCTATATATTTTGGAAATGAGGCCTTTATCAGAACCTTTAACTGTAAAATGTTTTCCTGGTTTATTGCTTCCCTTCTAATCTTGTCTGCATTAGTTTTGTTTGTACAAAAGCTTTTTAACTTGATATAATCAAAATTTTCTATTTTATGATCAATAATGTTCTCTAGTTCTTCTTTGGTCACAAATTCCTTCCTCCTTCTCAGACAAAAAGTCTGAGAGGTAAACTATCCTGTGTTCCTTTAATTTATTTACAATCTCGTTCTTTATGCCTAAATTATGAAACCATTTTGATCTTACCTTGGTGTATGGTGCTAAGTGTGGGTCCATGCCTAGTTTCTGCCATACTAATTTCCAGTTTTCCCAGCAGTTTTTGTCAAATAGTGAATTCTTATCCCAAAAGTTGGGATCTTTGGGTTTATCAAACACTAGGTTGCTATAATTATTGACTATTTTATTGGATATAGAACTTAAATATGGAATATCCCAAAAGTCTTAGTGTACTTCCAAGCTTTAATATCCTCAGAAATATAACTATTATAAATTTACAAAATAACATTTAAAAGGTTATTTAAATGAATATTTTAAAATATTGGTATGTTTCTCATTGAAATTCAACATAATCACTGCCTTGTGCTATAATTGCTCTGTTCAATTTTTGAACTTTGTAAAAACTTTCATCAGCTGCTACTCAGTGGTAGAAAGCATTGCATTTGTAATTTTAGCCTTAAGATCATTCAAAGAATGAGGTTTTGCTGCATATGAAATAGTTTTGACTTATGTTGTTTTTCAGTTGAGTCTGACTCTTCATGACCTCATTTAAGGTTTTCTTGGCAAAGATAGAATAGTTTTCCATTTCTTTTTCCAGCTCATTTCACAGATGAGAAAACTGAGGTAAACAAAGTGTCTTGCTAAGGGTCACATAGATAGTATGTGTTAGAGCTCAGATTTGAATTTAGGAATATCAGTCTTTTAGACTTTAGACCTAGCATTCTTTCTACTGAACCACTTAGCAGTGGCTCCACATGAAAAAAATCTAATAGCTATAGATTAGGTGACCTAGATGACCAAGCAAGAGGACCTCCTCTGTTGATCTCTTGGTCTGAAGAAGTATCATATAGAAATCATCATGCTAACTATACATAATAATAAATTATCCCAGCATGTTAAAATCCAAATAAAATAATTTATTATTTACAATTTACAAAGCTAAATAAAAGCAAAGGAAATTTAAATACTAAACTTTCAAGTCTTTTTTTTTGTGAGTTTTGCAACATTTGTACTTCTGAAGTTATAAAAAATTAAAACCACACTAAGACTTTTGGGACCCTCTATATGAGATCTGTTAAATGTAAAATTTCAAGTAATTCTGGGGTGGGAAGAATGGAAACTTGTTTGTGGGTTTTGGCTGCTGAAGGAACTGTAAGTGTATAGCAAATGTTTATGTTCTCCACTGAAATAATGTGGCATGTTTTCTTTAGGTCAGCTAGGTGGTACAGTGGAGAGAGAGTTAGACCTACAGTCAAAAAGACATGAGTTCAAATGTAGCCTCAGACACTTATTACTGAATGAGTCATTTAACCCAGTTTGTCTCAGCTGTAAGTTGTAAAATGAGCTGGATGAGGAAATGACAAACTGCAGTATCTTTGCCAAGAAAACCCCAAATGGGCTCATGAAGAGTTGGACATTACTGAACAACAACAGCAAATAACAAATATTTTACAGAGGTACATGGGCTACAAGGGGACAGCTGTGGAAGGTTTGCCTTAGGGAGAGACATGGGAATTCTTGACTTTTGAATGTTGGTGGTGGCAGTTTTGTAGTCCCTTAAAAGGAGGAAGTGTGAGGGCCCTTGATATCAAAGTAAACTTCCTGCTTCATAAAAAGCAGGAAGTTTGCTTATGTAAGTAAAAAGTCCTGGAACAAAGTATGCATAGGAAAGATGAAATACTA
This sequence comes from Sarcophilus harrisii, assembly GCF_902635505.1. Taxonomy (NCBI): domain Eukaryota; kingdom Metazoa; phylum Chordata; class Mammalia; order Dasyuromorphia; family Dasyuridae; genus Sarcophilus; species Sarcophilus harrisii. The sequence goes on from NC_045428.1 coordinate 315,073,047, forward strand.
AAAAACAATCTGAATCTTTCTTGTTTAGGGCCATTTCTTGGTGCAAAATCCTGAAGAAAGTGACATTTTCTGTAATTGTACAAGTAACTGATTTGATGAAGTCTTTAGACCTGACCTCCAGCCTGGGTACAACCTTTGGTGAATGATGAACTGGGCTGGAGTAGGAGATAGTAGGAAGAGAAGGAAGGGAACAAAAATAAACACACACACACACACACACACACACACACACACATTCATACACCTACAATCACTCACATATGCCCCTGTAATACAAGCAATACCTAGCATATCACATAAGAATATGGTTTGTCTTTTGGACGTAAGCGAACAAAAAGAACATAAAAGTTACTGAACCAGTTAATTTGTTTTTAACTTTTGCTGCTTGCTTAGTTTAATCCATTTTGGTTCAAATACAGAGATAATTTAGCCATCTGGCAACTTCACCTACCTTTTTTATTAGTGAACCAAGGCCTTGGAGCAGCCAAAAACAATGCCAGAAAATCCATGTGCATAAAGTTGTGTACTTTACTCAGGCCTTCATTTAGAACCTATTTGCTTTTACTTTGTACACAATTCTAACAAGCTTGACTCTTTGTTTTTTAAGTTCATGACAAATTAGAAGAGAGTGTGGAGATTGCTAGAGGTGATCACACTTACTTCAGGGAAATGGAATAATTTATAGTCTGATAGTGAAAAAAGGAGGCAGAAAGCAAACATAAGAACTCAAAAAGCAGAACAGTAAAAGGCCATTTATTATGGAATCAAACAGGTCAACATACCTTTATGGTTTCTGTTCATTCTACGATAGTACAATACAATGATTTATGTTCCTAATGATTTCATGTTAACTAGGAAAGCTTAGATTATGTTTAGTATGCTGTATTTGAGAAAGCAGGGAAGTATGTGAGAATTTAAAGATTTTCATTCATAACATTTAAATTTTTTTAATAATTATAACTTTTTATTGACAGAACCCATGCCTGGGAAATTTTTTACAACATTATCCCTTGTACTCATTTCTCTTCCGACTTTTCCCCTCCCTCCCTCCACCCCCTCCCCTAGATGGCAAGCGGTCCTATATATGTTAAATATGTCACAGTAGATCCTAGATACAATGTATGTGTGCAGAACCAAACAGTTTTCTTGTTGCACAGGGAGAATTGGATTCAGAAGATAAAAATAACCCGGGAAGAAAAACCAAAATGCAAACAGTTTACATTCATTTCCCAGTGTTCTTTCTTTGGGTGTAGCTGCTTCTGTCCATCATTGATCAAATGAAACTGAGTTAGATCTTCTCTTTGTCAAAGAAATCCACTTCCATCAGAATACATTCTCATATAGTATCGTTGTTGAAGTATATAATGATCTCCTGGTTCTGCTCATTTCACTCAGCATCAGCTCATGTAAGTCTCTCCAGGCCTCCCTGTATTCATCCTGCTGGTCATTTCTTACAGAACAATAATATTCCATAACATTCATATACCACAATTTACCCAACCATTCTCCAATTGATGGGGATCCATTCATTTTCCAATTTCTAATCATTATGAAAAGGGCTGCCACAAACATTTTGGCACATACTGGGCCCTTTCCCTTCCTTAGTGTCTCTTTGGGGTATAAGCCCAATAGTAGCACCGCTGGGTCAAAGGGTATGCACAGTTTGATAACTTTTTGGGCATAATTCCAGATTGCTCTCCAGAATGGTTGGATTCCTTCACAACTCCACCAACAATGCATCAGTGTCCCAGTTTCCCCACATCCCCTCCAACATTCATCATTATTTTTTCCTCTCATCTTAGCCAATCTGACAGGTGTGTCATGGTATCTCAGCGTTGTCTTAATTTGCATTTCTCTGATTAATAATGACTTGGAGCATCTTTTCACATGGCTAGAAATAGTTTCAATTTCATCATCTGAAAATTGTCTGCATAACATTTAAAATTTAAAAATTTTAAAGTGCTAACCTCTCAGTTTTCAAGGAAATTACCATTTAGAATAATTAATTAATAGAAGTTATTGTGATATGATGGAACCCTTTCTAGGTCTCAGTTTTCTCAGCCATAAAATTAAAGATGTTAAATAAAAGTATCTCTTAGATCCTTTCTGCCTCTAAATTTCATGATTAGTCTCTTCTAACTTAATCAGATTGGTCGTTAGAAAAAGACAGAAACCAGCCCACAGCCTGTCTTTTATTCTAAAAGTTTCTAGTTTGGTAGGGGCTTGTAGATCCCTGGGTAGCTAAGTGGTGCCATAGCACACATATGGGTAAGTCTGAAGTCAGAAAGTTTTGAGATGGCTTAGTCATATCTTCTTGTGACTTCTTGTGACTCTTTTTTGGGGGTTAACTTGACAAAGTTACTAGAACAATTTGCCATTTCCTTCTCCACCTTATTTTATAGACAGGAAACTGAGGCAAACATGATTAAGTGATTTGCCCAGGCTCCTAGCTAGTAAATATCTGAGGCTGGATTTGAATTCAGAAAGATGAGTTTTCCTCCTGATTAAAAACCAGGCTCCCTTATCCACTGTGCCATCTAGCTGCCCTTTGATTGAGATAGAGAACTTAAAAGTGAATTAATTAAAAAAGAAAGTATAAGGAGATGCACAAATGTAAAGTACATATTTTAACCACTCAAATATTGGATACTTGATTGTTGAGACTTTCTTTGACCAAAAGCAGTCATGAAGAATTGGACACAACTGAAAAACGACTGATCAAAAAAAAGTAAAAGGAGAATATTAGACTTGAAACTCTTTCCATATTCTGAGAATCTAGAATTCAATCCCACTCTGCCAATTAATTAATAAGTTTACTACACTTTTAATAGAAAAAGGGGAGCTGTAAACTAGAGAGGGAAGTGAGAAGGTAGCTGAGGCATGGTGGAAAAGCCTGGAGAGTCAGAAGTAAGGACATTGGGACTCCCCCATCTGTTAAATTAAAGGCTTAGACTGGATAGATGATCGCCCTCAGGTCCTATCCAATTGTAACATTCTTTGATTTTATGCATCATCTCATAATTTATTTATCCAGAGATAAACAGGATGGGATAGTCATGATAACAGGACCCTGATCATCTGCTGGGCAAGTCAGGATTATGTGACTCTTGGGTCTGCTGGGCTCCTTTTAGACCCCCTCTCCCCCTCCTGCCTCTTCCCCTTTCTCCCCACACTTCGCCCTCCCCATCCAGCCAGAGCTGCTGTGTAATCTCTGAGTTTTCCACTCTGGCTGCTTCCAGTCCCCCAGGGCACTACCTTTCCAAATCCAGATTTTAATTAATTGGAGTTGGGGGCAATGACAGGTTTCCATGACTCTAATTTCCCACTGTGGATTAGCAGTAATAACTTCTCCCCCTTCTCCTGCCCCCACCCCTTTCTTGTGGCCCTGATAGCTTCTTCCCTCCTGCTAAGACCATTTATTTTAATTATCACCATGCTGATTGCCACCATTAACATATGATGGTGACTAGGCTGCTGCTGCTATTGCTTACTGTCACTGACACTAGGAGCTTTTCCTAAGCCTTCTAGATAAAATTGCCCTCTTAGTGACCTGCTCGGTGTCTCACCTTCTCATTTTTCTCCATGACTGCCAACGAAGCTTTTCTCCCCCCACACCAGCTTTCTAATCTGATCTAATGCGATCAGCTATAGACTTGCATCACTGTATTTAAATTTCACAGCAATATCATTAAGTCCTACTTCCTTCATGAAGCCTTTCTTGGTAACTCTTACACAGCTAAATTCTTTCTTTTTCTGTTCACTGTCGGAATGAAAGAGTCCAATACTGGGTGTTGTTCATTAACTGTTTCAGATGTGTCCCTGTTTTGTTTTCCCACTGAGATTGGGAACGGAGGACAGGGTCTCATGCCATCCCAGAGAATCCATCACTGAATAAATCCAGTTTTCTCTATATATTTGTTGAAAATTCACTTGAATTCTATCTCCATATTTGCCACTATTATCTGGCTATTTAATATGCAGAATGCATAGTCAGAGGATGTCTTCAGGGTTTCCTGGTACATACTCTCTAGGGAAGTTCAGAGAGGTAACTGGACCAATGACAGATGTTTCTGCTCTGAACGTGGTTGATGCTTATGAGGCAACTATTTCTAGATTTGAGACACACTGACTCAGGTAACATCATAAGTAGCCCCTTCTGTTAGGCTCAGAGAAACCATGTTGGATTGCTCTGAAACTGTATAAAATTTAATTCAACAAGTGCCTCTTATGTGTAAGGAACAGCGCTGGCTCTGGGAGTGGGGAAAAAAAGGAAAACAATTTCTGTTCTCGTTATTTTCGAATAATCCAACTGAAAGCATACATATGCTTGCCTTAAATAAAACCATTTTGTTTCTCTCTTGTTGCCTTGGCTGGTTTCTTTAAACTCTGATGAATGGAGCCATTTCTTTCACTTTGGAGAGTAGAGAGGTGAGAATAACACTGGATTTAAAGCCAGAGGACATGGATTTGAATTCTGGCCCTGCTTAAATACTAATTGTATGAAATTGGACGAATTTTTTTGTTTCCTAAAATGTATTTAACCAGTAGGTATCTGACTGCCACTCGCTACAGAGAGATACCCATATATCAACTATACAATACTTTTACTCAGGATAGAGGGAGGAAAAGGAAGGAATAAGCATTTATTAAATACCTATTCTATATGTTCTAAGAACTTTACAAATAATATCTCCTTTTATCCTTACAACAATCCTGATAAAGAGGAAAGTATTGTTATTATCCCCATTTTACAGTTGAGGAAACTAAGGCAGATAGAAGTTAAATAACTTGCCCAGGATCACACAGCTAGTAATTGTCTGAAGCTAAATTTGAACTCGTCTGACTTCAGGTCCCGTGCTCTACCCACTCTACCACCTAGTTACCTATGAATCACTGGATAAATGGATAAGCCACTGGATAATGTAGCACACTTTTCACTCAGTATTTTACTTACAGATTCATTAGGAGATACATTTAAATGAAGATTCTGAAATTCTGGACCTTGGATCTTAACTTGGGAGAAGACAACCTCCTTTGGCCAGAGCTGTCCTCGGCTGTCCCGCCATGAGTAGGAATGTCCATTGTTTGCCCTCCTACCTAGTTCATCTTTGAAGAAGAACACGAGTTGAGGAAATCCAATATCTGTCTCTGCTAAACTTTCTCATTTCTCTCATTGGCCTTCATTAAAGCAGCCTTCTATCACAGATGCATTTCATCCTGTCCTGTGACAATTTCTCTCATTCCTCAGTCCCAAAGCAATAGTGGTGGGTGGGGAAAAGGGAAATGGAGAGATATCTATAAAACAAAAGGTATAACAAGTAAAAGTAAGGATTTCTAAGTTCTCTTCTAACTCATGATCTTTGGTTTTTAATTTTGGTGTTGGCAGCAGCAATAAAGACTTGAAGATGGTTCTTATATATGGAAATAATAACAAATTTTTTTTCCTGGTAAAGAAGAGATCACAGATAACATGAGGCAACTATGTGGATTGTTTGGAGAAAGAGGTAGAGAACATTGAAATAGGGTCAGAGAAAAAAAACTAAAAACATAAACACACACATATATGTATATACATATATATTTATGTGTAACTGGTACAAATATACATTCATACATACAAATGCACTCACAAACACACTTATACACAAATACACACACATATAGACATCTCTCTTAGGAGAAGAAAATCAGTTATCTAAACATTGAACTTAATGAATTTCATGTTTTACCACACTCAAAGTCTACTTGGATTTCTCTCAAGACATATTATGTACATCTCCTATAAAAAATTTGCCTTAATAATGGGGTTAGGAATCTAATGCTGGGTTTTGAAATAGTCATCTTATAAATCTGACTGAGAAATGGAGTGGACCTTGGGACAAATAGTGCTGCAGTGCAGTATAATGTAATCAGAGAATTTCGTTGTTCTTACTTGACCTTAAATATGATATTTACTATTTAAGGTACAACCATTAAATAGAGCCATTTCCTCATGAAACAGATCAGTAGAGAATCATAGAAGAAAAGCCATCCTGTATTATATCCTTTTATTACTTCTAGCTCCTAAGTACTTTTCCTTATGGTGCTTTAGGCAATGACTGTACTAACTTTCAAAGTGCATTTCATGACTTCCTTCCTCCTGAAGTGAGGTAAGGAAGGATTATTGCTCACTTTTTTTTTTTTTTTAAAGAAATGGAAGCAATGAATCATACTTTCTCTCCAAATGTGTGATTCTGTGAACTAAAATTGAAACCCACAAATCTGTTTTTTAAATTAGTAATTAGCAGGGACAAACATTGGATTTCTTCAACTCATGTTCTTCTTCAAAGTAGTAAATTTACTAATTTTAATTAGTAAATATATACTCCAACCAAAAGAGAAGAAATGCACATTTCAGAGAACTCCAATTAACTAGCCAGAGCTGCTGCTACATAATCACTAAGTTAACATGGTATCTTGGAAAAAAACATCATAAAAAACTCTAAAGACAATTATGAAAGAAAGTGTGATCTGAACATTTCAGCCATAGCTATAGATGATGTTTGGAGAAGGATAAAGGAATGTATTTAGTTTGAATTTTATTTCTCCAGGACAATGTAAAGGAGTATCATTGATGTGGTCTAGGCTGACAGCTGTCTTAAGATGACAGCATCAAGTGTTTTCTGAAATATCATTTATTTAGGTCTCTCTCCTTCTTCCCCCACCAGGTGGTTTGTTCTCAGAGGGTTCAGCTAAAACTCCAAATTTCCTCTACTTTCTCATATTCCCCCAACCTACTTAATTCAATGCTTTCATATGAGACCCATAGGGCTTAATGAAATCTCAGCCAAATAAGAGAGACCTAATTTCTGGCATTATTTCATCAAATGACTTTCAAAGACTTTTCCCACTTGGTCTAAGCTCTCTTGATTTGATTGACTGAGATGTATTCTCATATGGATAAGGTATGAAACTAAAATGGGATCAAATGATTTTAACTTGATCGTTACAAATATATATGTTATTAAGTGTTGCTCTAGAAAATCTCTCTAGTTTTCTTGGCCTAGACTTTTCTGGGACAGCCTGCCTCTGCTCTGGATATGCTCATTGTTCCTGTCTGGAACTCCTTTATTTTCCCCCTCCATGGAACCTTTTTCTCCTGAACTCTTTCATACCTTCCCCTTACCCCCACCAATCAGTGCTTCTTTGCCTATGACATCAGAAGTGCCCAAAAGGGACTTTGAGCCTCTACCTAAAGCTCCTTGCTCTTGTTTGAGTAACTGACATGTCCTATTGTGTGAAAAAGAAAATATACATTTCCTGGCCAAAGTAGGAAGGTGTTTTTTGAAAGATCGTCTTTCCAGTTCTTTCTATTGCCATAGTCTGAAGATTGTTTCACTTTCTGAGTGACCTTTAAGGTCTCATATATCTAGATCAATGATCTTTCTCCTACTACCTCCCAATAAACATATATTATATTTTAAGACTTTAAGCTATCTGTGTATGGAATAACCTCTTGGTACAGCTTGTCAATATTCTTTCTATGACGTGGCACTGAGAACTGAATATGGTATTCCAAATGTGATCTGACTCAGAAAGAATGCAGAAGGCCCAGCTTTTGGAATAAGAACTCACTATTTGACAAAAACTGCTGGGAAAATTGGAAACTAGTATGGCAGAAACTAGGCATTGACCTACACCTAACACAGTATACCAAGATAAGGTCGAAATAGGTTCATGATCTAGACATAAAGAGTGATATTATAAACAAATTAGAAGAACATAGGATGAGTCTACCTCTCAGATCTGTGGAGAATAAAGGAATTTGTGGCCAAAAAAGAACTAGACACAAATAGATAATTTTGGTTATATTAAGCTAAAAATTTTTTCTTTGAATAAAACCAATGCAGACAAGTTTAGAAGGGAAGCAATAAACTGGAAAAACATTCAAGGTTCTGATAAAGGTCTCATTTTTAAAATATATAGAGAATTAATTCAAATTCAAATTAATTCAACTCTATTCTCCAATTGATAAATGGTCAAAGGATATGAGTAGACAATTTTCAGATGAAGAAACTGAAACTATTTCTAGTCATTTGAAAAGGTGTTCCAAATCCCTATTGATCAGAGAAATGCAAATTAAGACAACTCTGAGATACCACTACACACCTGTCAGATTGGCTAAAATGACAGGAAAATATCATGATAATGTTGGAGGGGATGTAGGAAAATTGGGACACTGATACTTTATTGGTGGAACTGTGAATGGATCCAACCATTATGAAGAGCAGTTTGGAACTAAGCTCAAAAAGTTATCAAACTATGCATACTCTTTCATCCAGCAGTGTTTCTACTGAGCTTATATCCCAAAGAGATCTTAAAGAAGGGAAAGAGACCTGTATGTGCCAAAATGTTTGTGGCAGCCCTTTTTGTAGTGAAGTTTTTGCAGAAACTGGAAACTGAATGGATGCCCATCAATTGGAGAATGGCTGAATAAATTATTGTTTGATAACATTTTGGATATGTTTTATAAATAAAAAGCTTTAATAAAAAAGAAAGAATGCAGAAAGACAAGAAGGACAAACACCTTCTTCCTTGGAGAAATTTCAGCTTTCCCATGCTGATAGGGGCATTCTTTCTAAGGATGCAAATTATAACCCCTCCCAGCCTTTTCTTACTGTGAGATTATTATCTAAGTCTTTATTTTAAATTTTTAAGAAAAAAGAAAAAGGGAAGGAAACAAACATTTTTAAAACACCTACTATATTCCAGGCACTGTGCTAAATTCTTTACAAATATGATCTCATTTGATCCTCATTACAGTCCTGTTAACAATCCTATTATTATTCCCATTTTACAGCTGAGGAAACTGAGGCAGAAAAAAGGTTATAAATAACTTGTCCAGAATCACATAGCTAGTAAACTGAATCTAGATTTGAATTATGATAGTCCTGAATTAGGCCCAGTAGGTTACTGTATTACCTCGTTAACTCTTAAAAAGATTCTATAAAAATGGGAATAAGGGCAGATAACAGACAATGAATATGAAAGCATTATCTTGTAAGACTAGTGTCAGCTGATGCTCAGAGTAAGCTGAGGTTGTCAAGAAAAACTAAGGACAAAACTAGAATTTATTTTTATTTTAGTTATTGTTTGTTTTTGGTTTTGCTTTGTTAGAGAAAAGGTATAAATAAAAAATAAATTCTCTTTGCTCAAGGTTCTAGGGTGATGATAACTGACTATAGAGAGAAATCAGAGTTTTCCAAGTATTATTTTTGCAGCTTTTTTCTCTGCTAAGAATATGACCTTTGGGCAGGAGAGGACAGAACAAAAAAAATGACCAATAAAGAATATATAAATATATTATATAGAAAAGAACAGGGTACCTGACCATCAGGATAACTTTAAATTCTTAAGCTCCTATGAACTACATTCGTTGTTGATCAAAGAAATGGGGCATGCGACAACTTAGCCTCTGTTGATCTTTGATCACAAAGAATGTGATAAGTGTCACAGAATTGGAGAAAAATATCTGGCCTCAATTTTTTTTTGTGATAAAAAAATTGAGTTATGTAAACCATGGGACACCAAACTTGATTTGAATTCTTGGAAAGATTCTGGAATGGTTGGAAAACATGAAGAAAAAATAGCAGGTTCCTGAGGAATTTTATGGAGAAAAGCTTGGATACTATAACTCAATGTTGTAAATGGAGTTTTTCTAGATTCTTGCAAGTCATTTGACAAAATCTTGGGCTATTTTTGTGGAAATGAGGGAAAGATATGGACTAGATCAGTGGTATAAAATGGTTATATGTAGCCTAAAACATTCGAGTGTGCAGCCCAAAGCAGATTAAAATGTAATTGTGAAATTTCCAAATTTCCAAAGACTAGTCTTTAATGATTTTGATGTCAGCTTGGGATGCCTCAGAGATCTGTTCTTGATCTTGTGATATTTGTAATTTTTCAGGGATATAGAGAGTTATAGATAGTATGCTCATTATATGTACAGATGATACAAAGCTGGGAGGTATATCTAACACAGAATATGACGGTCAGGGTTTAAAAAGATCTTGATAGGTTAGAACATTGGGCCTAATTAAATAATATGCAACTGAATAGGAACAAATGTGAAATTCGTACATTTTGATCTTAAAAAGTCAGTTGCACAGGTCTGAGAAGGGAGATGTGTGATTAGATGGTAGTTTACTTGAAAGAAATTCTGGGGATTTAAGTCACCTACAAAAGAACAATGTGAGATAATGACCGAGAAAGCAAATGTGATCTTATATAATATTACCTAGGGATAGGTTCCAGGAATAAGGAAATGATTATCTATCTATCCCCTTGTATTCTTTGCTGGTCAGACCTCATTTAGAGTTTTATTCAGGATATATTCTTATATATTCTAACATCTCATTAAACTATTTTGCCTATTACATCTATTAGATATAGTTTCCTAGTCACATTCCCCATGTCGTACTTGTACAATTGATTTTTTTGAACTCATCTTGAACTGTACATTTATCCTTAAAAACTTCACTCTCTTAGTGATCTCACCAGTTCCAATGAGTCCAATTATTATTGATACATAGTTGATTCCCATATCTGTATATTTAGCTCTAATCCCTCTCCTAAGTTTCAGATCTCTATTACCAACTACCTCTATGTATGAACATCCTAAAGAAATGATTCTTTTGTGATAAAAGGAATTTTTATTCCTTTATTCACAAAGGAACTAATTTAATGCAAAAACTCTCTGTTTTCCAAACCTCTCTTTCTGTTGAGGGTACCATTTTTTTTTATTGTCCAGATTCACAATTTTGGAATCATTCTTGACTTTTTCATTTCCCTGAACAATCATATTCAATCAGATTTCAAGTCTCATGAACTTACCACATCTCTCACATTTAGCATTTTCTTTTTCCATCGAGAAGCTCTACCCAAATTTGGACTCTCATCACTTCTCAGACTATTGCAATAATCTTTTATTTTATTTTTCTGCTTCTAATATAGCCTCTCTCCTGTCTATCCTCCACACAAAATTATATTGATATTCCTAGAAGATAAATCTAACTATGTCACCCTCAAACATTTTTAATGGCACTGTTAGTTCTGGGATAAAATACAAAATCCTTAGTCTGTCATTAAATCCTCCACAACTTTTTTCATATTTTATTTCATATTATTCCCTTCATATTTTTTCTGTTCCAGTTTACCCAGTCTATTATCTCTTCCCATATCAGTATTCTCTTTCCCACACTTGGGCCTTTGTGTAGGTTTTCCTCTGGATCTTGACTGCATTTTCTACCTCATGTTTACTTTTTAGAATCCTGAGGTTCCATCAAAGCATAACTTAAGTTATAACTACCTCCAACAGAAGGCCTTTCTTGATCTTTCTCAGTTGGAAGTGTCCTCTTTTTTCCTAAAATTATCTCCTATTTATTTTGGGTTTACTCTCTTCTATGTAATGTTGTTTCCTCCAGGATAATGCTAACTTTGAGGACAGGGCTGGCTTTGTATTTATTTTTTAGCTCCAGCACCTAGCACTGTGCTTTGTACATGATATGACCTTAAGAAAAGTTTATTCTTAAAACAATACGTCTCCATCTTGCCTACAAAGACAGCAGGACAAATTTTTTTCCAAGTATTTTATTAAAATATACACATATTATTGTTTATAACATTCCCTTATTCTGTAAGCATAATAACCTTGTCAAAAAGGAAATTAAAAGCTTAGCATAATGCCTGTATTGATTGATTAATCTTTGATAATATCAGGAAAATATGGGAGTGTGTTGGAAGGATAGGAGAGAATCTTGCCTTTCCTAAAGAAATGCTCTTCTCTTTTAAAGCAGGTTATTTGGCTAAGGTAGGAGTTAATCAACATATTTTTGTGTGCCTACCACATATCCATTCTTTGCTTAGGCCATGTGAATGACATATAAAAGCATGCAGTAAAGAACAATATAGACAGAGAAGTATTGAGTGCTCAGCTCAGCAGTGAAGTATAGATTATAAGCATGGTGAGAGTTAAGAAGATAAATTAATCTATGGGTGCAATAGGGGAGAGGGGGAAGGGAAGCATGAATGTAAAAAGCAACATTTCTGAATGTAATCACAGTTTTTTTATTTACTTATTTTTAAAAATAGTAATTTATTTTTCCAAATACATGTAAAGATAGTTTTCTATCTTTATTTTTATTTATTTTTATAAGATTTTATGTTCCAATTTTTTTCTCCTTCCCTCTCTTATCTCCCCTTTCCCCAAGACAGAAAGCAATTGATACAGGTTATAAATACTTTTAAGACATATTTCCATATTTGCCATGTACCACTTCTTATTGTGGAACCAGTCTTTGTACAGCTGTACAGTAAAGTACAGTAAAGCTGTACTTTATACAGCTTATACAATGACCCTTGCTGCTCTCTACCTGCTTTTATAAGGTTAATGTTTATTTAAGATTATTGTGAGACTCCAGTGAGCATATGGAAAGCTTAGTATTTCCAAATCTCTTCCTGAGTTTGTGCATCATTCTTTAAATAGTAACAGTTTTAAATTTTGTTGAGGTTTCATAATAATGTTAAGCTAAAACCCCTTATTGAATATTGAGAGCCATCTAGTGGGAAGTGCCATCATGGTTCACAACCTGAAGCTTCATAACTCACCCTATGGCAAAAGTTAGGTGGAATAGTGGATAGAACTCTGGGCTTGAAGTTAGGAGGATCTGAGTTCAAATACAGTTTCACACACTTTTTAACTGTGTGACCTTGGGCAAGTTAATTTACCTCTTTCTGCCTCTGCTTCCCCATTTACAAGATGGGACTGATGATAGAATCTATCTTCTAGAGTTGTGAGGATCAAATGCAATAATATTTGTAAAGCACTTAGCACGGTATAAGTGTACTAGCAAATGGTAAGTGCTATATAAATGTTAATTATTATTATTATTATTACTATAGGATAGGGATATTTTTTCTAACTCATTATTTTAAGTTTTTTTGTATGTACTCTATTCTGAAGGATGATTGGATGATGCTCCTTGGGCAGAAGTGTGTGATAAGTATTTTTTTTTCTCCTCTCTATCTCTCTCTCCTTCACTCCAGAGGGGCCCATCATGAAGCTTAAATATTTTCCTGAAATTTGCCTCAATTCTATAACTGTTCCATAAATTCCAAAACTGTTTAGTAGTAATCTGTGGAACGGAATAGTGTCATTTCCTCAGCTAAATGACTGTTTAGGAATGGATCAGCTCACAATGAGGGGTATCTCCAATCTGTGCTTCCACTTATAAGATGGTCCCAGGGGAGGAAAGACTGGTTTTTGTGGTAGTCAGTGTAGCTTAGTGGGAAGAACACAGGACTGGCAATTCAGGATAGCTGAGTTCTAGTCCTAATCAACATTAATTATATGATCTTTACAAACTTATTTCATCTCATTCATTCAATAACGTTTTTGTTTATTGAATGTCTATGAAAATATTGTCCTGAATGTGAAGCTATATTATCCAGAATCCCTGTTCTCAAGGACCTTAGAATCCAGGAGAGGAGATGAAACATGTCAAGATCAGATACAGGAACAATCTTTATGCTCATGAGATTCCATATACTAGTCATGGGGAAACTAGTTGGTAGACACTGATATCTAAGAACCTAGACAGTCCAAAGAGGGCCAGTACCTGAAAATTACTGTGTGTTTCTTACTGTGACTCAAATGCACATGTATCTGAATTGAATTTAGATTGAATAAATCAAACATCCCCAAGTCCTACTGTCTTAACTGTGTGTTGGGAATAATACCTTTATCCTTGGGTGATTGTACTGATGAAATGAGAGAATATTTATGAAAGCTCTCAGAGAAATTAAAATAAAATTCAGGGGATTATTGACCAGAAACTCTCCTATTCACAACCAGAGAGTGTATCCATGAGAAAGCTTGGGTGGCTTTTTGTTGGAAAAGCAAGGGAGAAGGGAGGAGGACATTCATGTAGCAGCATTATGGGAAGAATAATAAATAAGAATTTGGGAGGTCTGACCTCTAGTACTATTCTGCCATGGATTAACTGGATGACAATGAGCAAAGCATTTAATTTCCTTGAATCTTCACTTCCTCTCTGTAAAACTGGGATGATGTTGCCTGATATCTATATAATAAGGATTATGAGTATGACTATATGGTTTTAACAGATGAAATCAGGTTTAAAATGAAGAAATAATGGATAGTGTACATTTAGAAGAAAGAGTTGGGTTCAAATTCTACCTCAGAAAATTACTAGTTGTTTGAACATTAAAAAAATCACTTAACCTTTGTCTTAGATTTAGCTTGTTTTTATATATTTGTTTGCTTATTGTCTCCCCCATTAGATTGAGAGCTCCTTGTGGGCAGGGACGTTGTCTCTTTTTGTTTTTGCCTGGCACATAATAGGTACTTAATAAGTGTTTATTGCTTAATTAATATTAGAAAGGTTGGCACAGCAGTTACATTGAGATGCAATCTGGACCTTTTCTTTTGTTGGTACTTTGAATCCTGTACACTCCTCAAAGGGGAAAATGGAACTTACCAGAAAAAAAAGATGATTGGATACCCTTTGGAAAAACAGATTTTTCCTAATTTTCAAAGGACTCATTTTAGATTCTGGTCTTTCTTTCTTCTGGGGTGGGGGAGGGAGGAGGGAGAGAAAAAGTCACTTTAAATATAACCTTTATGAACTTGTTACAGTAGTATGTGCTTATTATATAAATTAGGTTTTGGGGATAGCAAAGTGAGCCAGCTAAAGACATTACTGGGGTTTCCCTGGTAGTAGGTAGTACAAATATGATTCTCTCCATTCAAGGAAACTGCGATCAAAAGATATTACATGAGTTATTCTAAGTGATATAACTATTAAGCATTAGAGTCATAATTGGAACAAGGGTCTTGGAACTCCAAGAACTTTAAAAATTAGGCATTTACCTAAATCTTTCTAAAACTTGAACACCCTTTAATTTCAGAAGTTTATTCTCCATTGTGTGAAAAGGATATCCTGCCATTGGTTCTCAAGTTATATCCTTCAAGCTCAA
Organism: Sarcophilus harrisii; assembly: GCF_902635505.1. NCBI lineage: Eukaryota > Metazoa > Chordata > Mammalia > Dasyuromorphia > Dasyuridae > Sarcophilus > Sarcophilus harrisii. The sequence continues at coordinate 315,088,083 of NC_045428.1, forward strand.
ATGAAGAACCTGGTACAAAGAATCACTAAATGACATAGGCAGTGGGTGTTACAGGGATAGAGCACTGAGAGTGGAGGCAGGATGATCAAATCCAGCCTCAAACACTTACCACTGTATGAAGTTGGGCAAGTCATTTAACCTCTCTTTGCCTTAGTTTCCTCATCTGTAAAATGGAGATCATAATAGCAGTTATTGTGAGACTCAAACGAGGTATCTCTTAAACACTTAGCACAAATGCTTATTTACTTCCATCCTTCTTTCCTTCATCCACTCAATTGATCACAAAACAATTCATGTTCTTATCCCCTTCTGGATATGATGCATCTAAAGATATAAAATGAGATCATAAAAGATGCTCTAAATCACTGTTAACCAGAGAAATGCAAATGAAGACAACTTAGAGATATCACCACGCACCTCTCAGATTGGAAAAATGACAGGAAAAGATAATGCGGAATGTTGGAGGGGATGTAGAAAAACAGGGACACTAATACATTGTTGGTGGAATTGTGAACACATCCAGCCATTCTGGAGGGCATTTTGGAACTATGCTCAGAAAGCTATTAAACTGTGCATACCCTTTGATCCAGCAGTGTTACTACTGGGATTATATCTCAAGGAGATCTTAAAGAAGGGAAAGGGACCTGTATGTGCACGAATGTTTGTGGCAGCCCTTTTTGTAGTGGTCAGAAACTGGAAAATGAATGGATGCCCATCAATTGGAGAATGGCTGGGTAAATTGTGGTATATGAATATTATGGAATATTATTGTTCTGTAAGAAATGACCAGCAGGATGATTGCAGAGAGGCCTGGAGAGACTTACATGAACTGATGCTGAATGAAATGAGCAGAACTAGGAGATCATCATACCCGGCAACAAGAAGATTATACAGTGATTAATTCTGGTGGACATGGCTCTCCTCAACAATGAGATAATTCAAACTAGTTCCAATTCTTCAACGATGAAGAGAACCATATACACCCAGAGAAAGGCCTGTGGGAACTGAGTGTGGACCATAACATAGCATTTTCACTCTTTCTATTGATGTTTGCTTGCATTTTGTATTTTTTCTCAGATTTTTTTCTTTTTTGATCCAATTTTTCTTGTGCAGCAAGATAACTGTATAAATATGTATACATATATTGGATTTAATATATATATTTTAACATGTTTAACATGTATTGGACTATCTGCCATCTAGAGGAGGGAGTGGGAAGTAGGGAAAAATTTGGAACAGAAAGTTTTGTAAGGGTCAATGTTGGAAAATTACTCATGCATATATTTTGTAAATAAAAACCTTTTTTCCCCCCTAAGGCAATAGGGGTTAAGTGACTTGCTTAGGGTCACACAGCTAGAAAGTGTTAAGTGTCTGAGGTCCGATTTGAACTCAGGTCTTCCTGATTTCAGGTCTGTTGCTCTATCCACTGCACTACCTAGCTGCCCCTAATAAAAAGCTTTAATAAAATTTTTAAAAATGAGATCATAGAATCCACTAAAATTAATTAAATTGAGCTTTTTTCAAGTAAATAATCATTTAACATTTAAAAAATAGATAGTGAATATAATATTTTAGGATTTGGAGAAAGAAAGGGCTTTAGAGATTATGAAACACTTTCAATATACAAGTGGGGCAACTGAGACCTCAAGGAGAGGTCTTGCTGCATGATACATGGTTGAGTAAGTAACACAATTTAGATTTGAATCCAAATACTTTATATCTAGTGTTTTGTACTGTGTCATATTCCCTTTTCATTTATCCAAAGTTATTGAACAACTCTGCCCTCCCACTGCACCCCATCCTTTTTTTTTTTTATGCCTGAGATTTGATGAGCATTACTGAATTTTGTTTCCATAGACATTTTAGGATTCAGAAAAATTCATCTTGGTTTCTTTCTTCTCAAACTAAAAAGGTCTAATTTCTTTCTTTTTTCTTTTTTCCCCCCTCTCATCCATCATTTATTTTATTTTTTTAAATTATAGCTTTTTATTTACAAGATATATGCATAGGTAATTTTTCAGCATTGACAGTTGCAAACCCTTTTGTTTCAACTTTTTCCCTTCTTCCCTCCATCCCTTCCCCCAGATGGCAGATTGACCAATGCATGTTAAATATGTTAAAGTATAAGTTAAATACAATATATGTATACATGTCCAAACAGTTAATTTGCTGTATAAAAAGACTTGGATTTTGAAATATTGTACAATTAGCCTGTGAAGGAAATCAAAAACACAGGTGGACAAAAATAGAGGGATTGGGAATTCTATGTAGTGGTTCATAGCCATCTCCCAGAGTTCTTTCGCTGGGCGTAGCTGGTTCAGTTCATTACTGCTCCATTAGAACTGGTTTGGTTCATCTCATTGCTGAAGATGGCCATGCCCATCAGAATTGATCATCATATAGTGTTGTTGTTGAAGTATACTTCAACACTTTAATACTTTAATGATACTTTAATACTTTAATGATCTTCTGGTCCTGCTCATTTCATTCAGCATCAGTTCATGCAAGATTCTGCAGGCCTTTCTGAAATCATCAAAAGGCCTAATTTCAATTGATAAACTAAGAAGGCATTTAAACTTGATACCAAGTGACAAATATTCATGATTATGTCCTTATTTCTTTTCATGGAGATTATGATCTATGCATTGTGAACTGTGGGAGTTAAAATGAAGGTGCCTTGTTTAATGAGGATTGGATCATGGATATACCAAAAGATAGATGGAGATAATTTTAGTCTGCCTCCCTTCCTCTCTAGAAGTCTGCTCAGAAGCCTACTCAGAAGCCTCCTATCATTGGACCATAATTCCACCTTGCCTTCATTTATAACCATCCCAGTAATGCTGATGAAGCAGGAACTAGAGCAAAAGGAGTGATTGCAGAATAGCAAATATATGCTGGGTGAGGGAAGTGTGTCTGTATCTTTGGTTTCTTTAATCTGTGAAATTAGGAGAACAACACTGATGTTGTGAGTAAATCTGGGAGTTGGTCAAGAAAGAGCACATTTGCTTTGTTTTTTTTTTTTTTAACTCTCTAGTTTCTTTACAATCCTTGGAGGAAAACTGATTAAATTAGAATGAGGAAAATGACTTAAAATAAAGATCTGCAAAGCAGTTAAAAGCTACATATAGGATACTGGGGAAGAGCCCTGAGGTGAAGAGTTTATCAAATGAAAGCAAAATTCAGATTATTACCAGAAACAATGTGGATTAAGGGAAAGAGCTCTGAATTTGGATTTAAATCCTAATTTTAAGTCCCACGATTATAAAATCAAAATAAAAGGTTAATAATGTAAAGGTCTCATGGTTAATGATAAATAGATTAATCAAAACTCATTATTGCCTGTTGTTCCCTCACTAAGAAATAGGACAATAGGAAAAAACTCCTTTTTAAAAAACATGTAGAATTTGTTACATACTTTAAAAAACTTTTGGATTATTTAAATTCTGCCCTCCCTCATAGTTACATGTAAAAACAATTTTTAACATTTATTTAAAAATTTTGAATTCTAAATTATTTTTCTTCCTGCCTCCCTTTTCTTATTTCCTCTCTCATTGAGAAGGCAAGCAATTTGATACATGTGCAGTCAAATGAAACACTTTTCATAATAGTCATGTTGTTAAAGGAAACACAGATCAAGTAACCAACAAACAAACAAACAAACAAACAAAAAACAAAAGCAAAAACCTTACCCACAAGGAAGGGGGGGGGAGGGGAAAGTGTATTTTGATCTGCAGTCAGATTCCATCAGATCTTTCTCTGGAGATGTATACATTTTTCTTGAATCATTCTATTGCTGAGAATAATTCAGTCATTTACAGTTGATCATAATATAATATTGCTGTTACTATGTACAATGTATTCCTGGTTCTGCTCATTTCACTTTGTATCAGTTCATATAAGTCTTTTTAGGTTTTGCTGAGAGCATCTGCTTGTCATTTCTTATAACAAAAAATGTCCCATCATAATCATATACCACAATTTGCTCAGCCATTCCTCAATTGATGGTTTCACTTCAGTTATTAAGTTCTTTGCTATTAGTATAAATATTTTTGTTCATGTAGGTTTTTTTTTTGTTTTGTTTTTTTTATCTCTTTGGAATAAGCGACCTATAAGTGTTATTGTATATTTGGTCATAATTCGAAATTGCTTCACAGAATAGTTGAATCAATTCATAATTCCATCAACAGTGCTTTAGTGTCTCAATTTTCCCACATCCCTTACAATATATTTTTCTCTGTCATATTAGTCAATTTGATAGATCTGGGGTTATTTTTATTTTTATTTCTCTAATCAATAGTGATTTAAAACATTTTTTCATATGACTATATATAGCCTTGATTACTTTGTCAGAAAATTGCCTGTTCATATCATTTGACCATTTATCAATTGGAGAATGGCTAGAGGAAAACTTTTGATAGAGTTTGAAAGGTATAGGAGAAAAGAATTTAGAGCAGGAGACTGTGAAGATATTAAATGTTTGGGAAGGGAGAAGGAAAAATAAATCAGGGGATGTACAAAAAAAGGAATGAGAACATGAATACAAATAGCCAAATCTTAGTTCTTTCTCCACAAAATCTCTCATAACTATTTGATTCTTTAGATTTACATAACTGCCATCCTCCTTCAAGCCTTCACTTTTTTTCACCTGGACTATTATAATAGCTTCCTAATTGGTTTCTCTGCCTCCAATTATTGCCCTTTCCAATTTATTCTCTGTTCAATCGTCAAATTGATATTCCTAAAACAGAATTCTCACTTTGTAGTTCTATCCCCAGTGCCTAACATAAAGCCTGTCACATAGTAAGTATATAATAAATGCTAGGTGATTAATTAATTTGTTGTCCATATCCTTTAATTTTGACCATATTAAATTGATTAATTGATAATTCACTAATTAATACTTGGTCAAGAAGCACTATTGACTTCCAAATGCTTTTAGGATAAAGTATGCATGTACTCCTTTGCTTGGCATTTAAATGCACATACTGGTTTCAACTGACCTTTGCAGGCTTATTACACATTCTTCTTCTTCATATGTTTCACTTTTTAGGGTAATGAGCCTAGTGCCCTATACATGACTTTTCATCTTCTGTCTCCATGTTTTTGTACAGACTGTCTTCTGTGCTTGAAATGTCCTCTCTTCTCACCTCAAGTTCTTAGAATATCTTGTTTCTTTCTAGGCTTAACTCAAGTATCACTCCCTACCCAAGGTCTTTCCTGATATTTCTTTGAAATTATTTTGTATATGTTTTTTGCTTATTTGTCTGTGTTCGTATTGTTTCCTTACTCCTGCTCTCCAATAGTATGTAAGCTTCTAATGGATAAGTATTATTTCATTTTTGTATTTATTTATTAATTATGGATACTGGGGATAGATGGATTCGTGAGCCTATTGTTTCAGGAGTACCTTCAAAGACATAGATGACAATCCACCTATGCCTGCTTTACCTGTGTGTCTCATGTCCATGTTTTCCCAAAAATCTGCCACAGGAATCCACTTACATGTTTGAGACTTTCCTGGCTTTCTCTTAACATTAAGAGGGTAAAATAGAATATTCCAACTATCTATCTATTATCCCTCCATGTTTGCTTATATACATGATCAGCCCATCTTTTCTTTCCATTATATATAATTGATGTTATTTATTATTCATGGTTTAAAATTTTTTTTGGAATTTCTTTTTTTTAATTATATTTAACAGTTTCTTCACACTTACCATGCATACATCTTGTCATTGCCCTTTGTGTGATGGTCATCTTTATTTTTAAGTGTTATTGCCAAATAGCAATATTGGTAAAATGTTAACAATTTAAGACCAGCCTTTGTTTTCAAGAAAAGCTTGAGGTAAGTAAGAGATCTTTGCAACTTCTCAAAGCAATCCAGTTCAATCTCTTCTTTTTCAACTTTGGGACCAGTTCGTTGTTTCTCTGTACTGTCTGTCTCAGATTTACATTGGACAAACTCAATGTTAGTATATGGACAATAGAAATTTTTCATCCATTTGGTCTTTCCTCTACCAATGGGAAGGACAAATA